>NC_057938.1:47211996-47511996 GCF_018555375.3 Anguilla rostrata
TGCTTTTGCATATTATATAATTGTTACCTTTCTTCCAAGCTATGTATATGACACAGTGCAAAGAAGAAAAATATTTTCAGCTTGTGATAGATTCCAGTCCTGTTACCATTACAGAGATCATGTGACAGCAGTGGTCAAAATCTATTGAGCTTCTTGTCGCTACAGAACACCTCTTGTAATGATTGATGGCACCCTGACAGCACGGCGCTACATTAAAATCTTGGGCACTTATTGGCCCTTCCACGGGCTCATCCTGAGGTGACAGCATTCCAGAGGGGCAGCACACATCGAGATGCTGCTCATATAACAATGGCCTTCTAGAAAGACAGGGATTTGACAGTTATGACATACATGCCACACTCACAATAATGAAGTATGAATAAAAGCCAAATACTTTATTTCTTAACAGTTGGTCATGGTTCACTTATTATTAGTTAACCTCCCCATCAATACCTTTGTCTGGGCATGTGGCTCGTTAGATGAACACCCTGTACTCTGTAATTTTATTTAATCTTTTTAGTATCATGATACATTCATGTGGTGAGCTGGTGATATGGTCATCTATGGTACAGAGTCTAATGACGAACAGACCCTGCTCAGACTCCAGGAGAGCAGCAACAGGACAGGAAAATCAGATGATAGCATTTTGCAAACCGCTGCATAATGTGTGCTGTAGACATGGTCCTACAGCATGCCAGGTTAGCCTAGCTGCGCCCCGAGCCTTTGTGTCTAGGTTTGGCATGGAAATAATGACTGGCCTGTCAACTCCTGACAGGTTAAGGTCCGTTGTTTATGCTGCCGCAACCAGGGGGCCAGTTACGCCAGCTGAGAGTATGCCTGTCTTAGTTTGACTTTCAATGTAGCGACTGAGCTTTGAACTTGACACATTTACGCTTGCTGCAGCGACTGTATTTACTGTTACGTCTGGGCATAGATTCGACGCCAGATTGTTTGTCCATTATAGTGCCAGGCCACCCACTTTTGAACCCATTCATTTCAAGAATTTGTGGAAATTGTACAAAGTGCAGTAGCATGCGAACGGAGCACAGGTGTATGGTATGGCCTGTCAACTATCAACACACAGTCAGTGTGTGCTTTTGTTTGCTCATTAGCTATATTAGCAAATGCTAGCTTTTTAAACTCTAAACCCCGGAAGTTAACAGCTTGGTTTGATGCTTGTGAACATAAAAAGTTAGATGGAAGATTACACACATTACCAGCACCTGAACTTGTGATCAGACTAACTTTCAATCGGCAAAGGTATACGGTTGCAAATCCAGATGAAGGAATTTGGCACTATGTATAGCTCAGCTGGTACAGCCAGCCTATAGCATTTATCATACACTGTGAAAATGTGAAGATGTTGTGACTCTGTTCCAAAATTGAGGCCTGCTTGGCTCAAAGTGACTGTGTGTGGCTGTAACCTTGTGCCAGTGTGGATTCTGGCAGTGATTGCCCCAGATAACCCCACTGAAGGACAGTGTGTTCAGTTTGCTCTGTATCCAATGTATCAATAGCTGTGTTGTCCTCTTCACATTTTCCTTCTTGATTTTAATCAGGCTTGACAGTCAGTAGGTTGCTTCACCTCATTACCGGTATGAAACCTCCCCTCTGATGAATTAGGTGGTGTTGCTTATGCAATAGATAAAGTCACTGAAGAATGTCATTGTCTGTCACGAATGATCTATTTGCCAGATTGGTGCCAAAAACATTTAACCTGCACATTCATAATATACATCCGCTATCATTCTTAATGCATACATACGGTAAGTTATGTTCTGAACCAAACTAAAAAGCTATGATTTCAGTTCAGTTCAGTTTACATCAAGAAAGGTTTATATGAAAGATAAAAAATGTGGAAGGTTGTTTTTTTATAACGCAGATCATGTTCATTGCTGGAGGGTACAATAAAAAATATTGAAATGCTGCACGGTCTAATAAAATTGGTCACAGTTTCGCTGAAAGCAATCGAAGACATGCTTCGTACTAGATATTTCAAACAGAGATGATTTATACAGATCACAAAAAAGAAAGATATGGGTCGAGCTTTGCAGATACCCGTATCCAGATCAACCTCCACAGCTATCTGTTTTTGTACTGAAGTAATTCAGGTTAAGTACCTGACTGAAGAGTACAACTACTACATCCGAACAGAAAAAATGAAATGTTTCCTCTCAGTTAAAGCCCAACCCTCTAACCACTGCACTATGATGCTGCCCCTGAAAATGTATATAGAGCTGCTTGGCCTGGATGCTGTACTAGATAGATTTCATCTTCTCGAAAAGGTTGCCATTTAATCAAAAAGTGTCACATTAATTCTGACAAATTCAAGCAATCCAAATTTCTAATAACGCTGTCGTATTTATATTCTGTATCTTAGAGCCACCGCTTTTAAAATGAATTCCAGTAATAACCTTTTGATGTTTCAATGCGTAATATTAAAACCTGCTTATCCTTCTTGTGCAAACACACATTATTAGACAATATAAAATATTCTTTGTAATTAATAGAAATGAAACACCTTAAAATTCAAAGCGCAGTCTTAATCACTATGACACAACATTTAGGTAATTTATTCAATCTAATGTTGACCTTCATTTTTATGAGATGCTGTATTTTAAATCACATTTAACCCATTAGCTGCATATTCTTGCCATTTTTTTCTACCTCTATATAAAGTATACTTCTCACCAAGAAAAAGGCATTGATTAACACACTGGTAGAAACAATACTGGATATTTGGATTAGCGTGTTCCCCAGCCACAAAGCTTCTCCACCCTAGCTCCCCAGGGGTGGAACTAACTCCCCATTCCTCTAAAAACCATTCAGCCACTGCTCATTTTCCACCGTGGTCTGACGACACATCTCTTCAGACTGTTCCATGTCTAACTCTAACACTAGTCTTCTGCAGGGTTACCCCAAAATTACTGTAGTTTCACTCTCATGTATCACTTGATCTTCAAGCGCTTCCATGTTGCACTTGAATCTTAATCTAGCATGTTCATGCTTCACTTGTATCTTCATCTTGATGGTATACTGTAGCTCTATCATATCTCTATCTATGATTTGCCATAACTTTACTGACTTAGCCTATGCTTACCAAGTGAACTAAATTTGATGTTCTTGGCCATGGATATCTGAAACTTAATGAGAATTGCATCTTATCTGTACTTGTTTGTTGTTCCAAAGACCTTCAGTATGCACTTATTGTATGTCTCTTTGGATAAAGGCCAAATAAAGTGTAATGTAATGATTCGTAGAGTGTTTGTTAGGTTGGTGATTTTATTAATGGATTAGTTTATTTACTGAGTTAAATATTGTATTTGATTAATTTATCAACTGTATCATTGCTTTGCAGAAGCTAAGCTCCTGAAGGAATCAAAGCCTAAGCTCAAAGAAACAGGTGCATTTTTTTAACTATCTATGATTTATATATGTTAATGTAACAAATTATTTTCTGAAATAATGGACATATAATGAATATCAGCATAAAATTGTTGCCCTAGGCAGTCTGCAGATATAAATTATTTTTTTTACCTTAATTTGCAAATCAAATAATATCAAATCACCAAGTTACAGATGAGTGAGAAGTTCATGCTGAGAATGTCACTATAAGTTGTTAGTAAGGAGCCAGGAATCCATGGTGAGAATGAAGCTATAAGAGGTTATTGATGTCTGACAGGTTCACAAGGAAACTGTTGCTGTAACATTTTTCTTATGCAATCGAAGTTCATGATGGGAGTTTTGATTGATAGCTATTGTCAGTTCACTGAGTGAGATCTGATTAGGTTTAACAGACCCATGCATATGCTTTGCCTGCATGCAGAATATAAGAAAGTACTTTGTCAGAACGATAGACAACTAGTACATTTAGACTATTATTTTTCTTTAAGGTTTTCAGAAAGTTGATTTATTTAGGTTTCTTTTGGTTTACATCAGATGGAAACCTAACCAGTCTTAAACTAAATCTATTGTGGTATTTAAACATAATGTTTTTTCAAGTCACAAAAAAGTCTGAGAAAGTCCTTAAATCTTTATAATATATGGTATTGTTTAAGTGTGCATAGTGCAGCAAACATTGTACAGGAAAAAGTATTCAACAAGTTCTAAATTATGGTACTGTTTTAAATAAGTAACAGCCTGTTTCTCTTGCAGGTAAACCTGAAAAAGTAGAGAAGAAAGAAGGTAACTATCGATATGCACTTACTTAATTGACAAATCCGGCAAAAAAAACCAAAAAAAACTTTTTCCACCACAAATTGTGAATATCGCAACATTTTTTTCAGTGGGTGGGGTTAGCTGTGTACAATGTCCTTCACTAAATCGTCAAAACCAGTGAAATCCTTTCTACTTGTAATATGTAAATGATACTCTAGCCACTTTAGTGTGAGCTAAGTTGGAAATGCCTAAGCATTGTGCCTTCTGTGGATACAGAAAAACCAATACACTTCTTTTTCTTTTCCAAAAAATGAAGAGACTCATAAGAAACGGGTTTAATTTTAGGAGGCCCTCAGGCACAATAATATTGCAATAACCCCAACAATAATTTTATATTTGTAGTGCCCATTCTCACAAGGAGTACTTCACCAACTATCTACAAAAATAATGCAACTTGTCTAAAAAGCCAGCGCTGGTGCATCGCACAGTGCCTCCCTCCCTTCACCTACCTCCCAACTGTTGCTACAAGTGACACTCCCAAATGGTGTCGCAGAACAGATGGGTCGGCGAGGAGGCCTACCCCTAGCAAGTGATAATTAAATAGCTTTCAAGCTTTTATATGTGGAATCAGAGCCCTTTATTGGGGTGTATTGTCCAGAGTTTGAGACTGCTGTCAAATCTAATATTAGTGTACAGAAGCTCAGTGTTACAACCTTATTACACATTGATTCATCTGCAGGCTTAACTGTACAATGGTAAAGCCTCTCTTATGTTGCTTTCTTCCATGTTGTCTGGTAGTCTGATCCTCTAACCTAGCTACGAGGAATGGTTTACATATGATGTGTCATATGCATATGGATATTGATTAGTTCAGAATACACACCCACCCTGTTCTTATCTGCTGAGCAGATCACGATAATCTACTATTACAAAATGAATGGTTATAATTTCGTTAAAAACCTGAAAGAAATATTAAGAAGACAATCAATTGTCATGTCTGGGGAAAATAACCACAACTTAAATTCGGTTTTCTGAAACTTTAACATATATGATCACAGATCCAAATGTGATATAGTGGTTTAATCCTGTCCAGCATATGGTATTTTGTTGGCTGCAATAATAATAAAAAATAATGTACAATGATAATAATGTATGATTGCTGACCTAGCCTGTTGATTGACATTAACAGTTATTAAAAGGCCAATATCATTAAAACATTCATTATTTTATATTTGATGCTTACCTCTTCATCTGAGTATGTGATGAAATGTATATTCTTCCTCGTAGGCAAGAAATTATTAGAAGCGAAGAAAGAAGGTATGATCTTAATCAAGTTCATTTTAATCTATGATAATTGCATTTGAAGCTACCTTTTTGAAATTACTGTTAAGTATTTGATCATCATTCAGCAATTCATTTGACAAGATTTATTTTAAATAAGCCTTGACTTATCTCATTACCTCTGCATCTCTATATTCCAGTTAAAATCAAAGAGAAGGTTTTATTGAAAGATAAGGAAGGTATGGAATTAATACTGCATGGAACACATAATTGTTGTGTGATGTTATGTTATTATATTAAACACTTGTATTACCTGCGTTATGTTTGCGTACTTTACAGTAAAGCCAGCGAAAAAGGCCGAAGTAAAAGAAGGTATGTATGACCCAGAATTAATAGCACTACTTTAAAGAGGCTCTTTGTCAGTAACTTCCTTCTGTTGGTGCTTTGTCTTTAACTCAGGCTAAAGCAAGTGCCACATTTTTAAATCTAAAGTATCTATAATACAGTGTTCGCTGAAATGAACAGAAAAGACATACAGTACTGGAACAACATGGTAAACAGACTGCATTTATATAGCGCTTTTATCCAAAGCGCTTTACAATTGATGCCTCTCATTCACCAGAGCAGTTAGGGGTTAGGTGTCTTGCTCAAGGACACTTTCACACGCCCAGGGCGGGGTTTGAACCGGCAACCCTCCGACTGCCAGACAATCGGTCTTACCTCCTGAGCTATGTCGCCCCATTCTTTCTAAAATGAAAACCCATTGCTTTCAATGTTTTTATCACAAGGGACACATTTAAAATGTGATTGATTGGTAATTTAAATTGTGTTCTTCAATTCCATTGTTTGCATCATGCACACCTTGAAGCTAATTTCTACACTGTAGGCCCCATAACTGTTCCAGATTAGGCCTCTTCAACACTGCACAGCTTCAGATAAGACTATGGTACCCAAATAATGAAAAGAGATACATATTCAATAATCAGCAATGAATAAATGGTTTATCTCCACTTGACAATCAGGAACAGAAAAGTTAAGGACAAAAATATTGTAATTTAATAGATTTATTAAAATCTCCTTCATCAGTCAATATATTGTGCACTTTCGTACAATGACTGTGATGTGATAACAGATTAACATTAAAAGTTAACCCAGCCCAGTATTAATTTTATCATTATTGTTTTTTGTTGTTTCCTGCACACCGAGCATTTGATTTTGTTAGTGATTTCTATGTAGCTCAATACCAATGTCAGCTCTGTAATGTATTCATTTGTGCCTTCATAACTCGTTGGAATCTTTAAACACATTGACCGATAAAAATCTTTCCTTAGATATTTTCTGTAATGAACACACAGTAAAGTGAAAGCTGAGATAACTCCAGCGAAAGGTTTAACTGAATCCGGGGAAGGTCACATCTGCACCATTATTGGCTGTCTTGGAAGAACCTATAATAATTCATTTCTGACAGCTGCAAAGATGAAAGGGTCCCATTATGTACACTTGCTCAGTCTGGACATTTATGTTTCTTCAGCTTCAGAATAAATACTGATCTGGACTTTATATTTATGTAAGGTGAAATGTTATTTTTAATTATAGATTTGAGTTTAATTATAGTGGAGATGAGAAGTGTAGTTTTCTTGGAATGTTTTTTCTCCAAGCTACTAAGTCAGTGTTCTAGAACCCTATTGCTTTCAATTACAAGTAGTAATTCTTACATCAGCATTAGAATGTTCAACTTAGAATGTTCTAATCACACATTTGTGATCTCACTCCTTAAATGGATAAGGAATAGTTTTACTTGAAGCACAAGCTATTTACAGAGTAATAAACACAGTAGTGAATGTTGCTTTGTCTTACTTTTCTTAACAAGGGACTGAATAACAAGCTTAATTATTTAATTACAGATAGCAAGGAACAGCACATAGGTAAAGGTCCTCTCTTCCAGCAAAATAATGGCTTCAATAGCGAAACATCACATGACTTGATAAAAATACATTTCAATAACTAAATATTTAAAAGGTTTATTTGAATGTGAATGCCCATTCATAAAATAGTATTTTCCAATGCACTGAAGACTTAAATAGAGACCTTTGGAAAAATGATTAATGTCTGATCATCCTTCAATCTCATCCTCAGTGCCATTCAACCATTGCTTCCTTTCACATGTATTTTGCACTCTGATGTGCATAAGAAATAAAGAAATAATGCATACCTAAAAAGTAAATCAGAAGAACATAATATGTGCTGGATATGGATTCCCACATGGCATCAGTACCGAAACCTTCCCCGGTGATTTAATTAGGCTGATGTGTCCAAGTACTCAGTTATTCTTCAGGTTATCAAATCACAAACTGCTTTTAGGTAACTTTTTTATGTGCGCAGAGGAATTGATGCATTTTCTGTGCTCAAATACGTGTCCGAAATCGAGCGATCGTGAGCGTAATTAGGCAGTGGAAAGCACAGGGCTGAACAAAAGCATCCTTTCCTTTCTTTCCTGTTGTCCAAGATCAAATAGTGTCTTGCAACACTGCCCCCTGCTGTCCAATAGTTGTTGCTTTGTAGATCGGGCAGGAATTAAATCAAGTCATTTTTTCAGCCCTGGCACAGAACTCAGAATGAATTCTGGACTTTCTTTTAGCAATAATTGGGATTTAAAATATTTGATTATAATAAATGCGGGCCAGATTTTATGTGCCAATTAATGTATTAATGCATACGCTTGGTAAACATATTGCTCAAAATGCAAAGCGATCCATCACCCTAAAGCTTTTAAGCTGCTCTGGCTGATGTAATGGGATGAAATATGATGTTTTCAAAATGTTTTATGTTGATGAAATATTTACCATTATTGAGTGCATTGAATTTATTGAACTATGTATTTCAAGTATAAATATCTTTTTTGCATCAATCTCCAAAACAAACTACATATGCATAAAAATTGATAAATAAATTGATAAATACACAACCTCTCTAAAGCTTTATAGAAATTTTGTAAAAATGTACATATAATGGCACATTGATTCTGACATGTACGCAGATCTGTAATTTTCCTGTTGAAATCCATAAATCATAAATGTGTGAATAACAACAGTCAAGGCCTTCAGTATTATGAATGCTTTTGAACTGACACAGCTTTTGTTCTGAATTCATAGTTCGACTTTCTGCAGTGAAAACCAAGGGTAAGAACATATACGATGTACCCATCCAATCAATGAATGAGGTGTCTGTATTGTTGTAGCCCTGAAGCTGCTACTTGAGTTACATAGTAACGTACAGTAAATATCCAGCTCTATGACTGGATGAGATTCGAGTCAGCCTTGTGAAAAAAAAAAAAAAAAAAAGCTTTCTGTGCAACTGCATGATGCTAATAAATGTGATTTATTTGTATTATTATTGGCCTTATGTGCATGTACTGTATATATTGATTATCCCTTTGCCCATGCACTTCTATAAATGTTAAAAGGGAAATATATTGTCAGTACATGTTGATGAACAGAAGAGAAAAACGATTTTCAAAGAAAGATCACTTGTCAAGGAAACTATAAATGGTTCACATCATTGCAATGGGGTGATTATATCATGACCAGTTCTGTCATACATTCAATATAGTTTTTGTGTGTGATGACTAGGCCTCTTGTTCAGGAGCCTTTTGTTTCTAAATGTTTTCTAATTATTTCTTTCAGCAAAAGCTGTGACTGCAAAGACAAAAGGTACTGCATGCTATGGTAGAATGCCTCTTTGAAAAAAACTGATTCAAATCAGAAAGGTCAAAAGATCTGCATAATTTTAATCTAACCTTATTTTTGGTCGCATGACAGATTTATTATCAAGGACTGAAAAAAAATAAGCAGCAATTTTTAAATGTATTTTTGGACAATCTGTGAATTTGAATTTTTGTGAACAGACCTTTGTGTCCAAACATAAAAGAATTTGAAACTTTAAATGTCATTGACAGCTCGAAAGCTTAGCCTGGGTGGCAATTAATCCATCAACTACTTCATTTTAGACATGCGTCTTCTAATGTTCTCTGTCACACTGACAGCGATGGAAGACATTTTACAACAGCAGTGCTACTCGTATGGTTTTGCAGTGATGTAAATCAAGGAGAGTAGTTTGAAGTAAAGTGTAGATTTTGTTTAAGTTACATACACATAGTAAGTACAATTAAGTATCACAAGTATCACATTGTAATGGAAAGATTTTCCAACATGGCATCTCATAAGAATAGTAACAAATTAAATAGCATGTGTCTAGTTGTTAAGTCATTCCATGTTATATAAATGGACGGAGTACAATTTTTTTTGAATGAGTACATACTGTCCCTATTGGACTTATGTGAAGTCTGCTAGAGATGAGTACCACTGGAAATTGCATTGTACTGTTTTTGGAAATATGTAAATATGCAATTAATGAATTTGTGGCCAATCTGTTGTCTCATTTTTGTTTTTGCCTCACTCTACAGCTAAAAGAAAAGTTGCTAAAAGTGAAAGTATGTGTCATGAGACTGTTAGATTAGCCTGCTGAATTAGATATATACTGCTCATAGCTGCAGCTATTTAAAGGCTTCACTAAACATTCCTTAAAATCGCTGCTTTAATATTAGCAAGGCCGAAAAGATAACATTGTTAAAAACCCAGATATAAAGAGTTTGCATCAGGATTGTTTAAAAAACTCATTTAAATTTTAGTTCACAATGCAGCAGTCCAGCCAATCAGATGTATTACGCTTACACAGCATGATAAGCCCATAACAGTAACTGATTTATGGCACATGAATTATATTGTCGTCATGGATCATTTTCCATTTTATTTAGTGTGAAAAATATGGTGCCTCCAAGTGAATGGTTTCAGAGTTTCCTCAATTTGAGTTTTATGTATTTTTGGATGGGCTTACACTAAAGAAAGAAAAAAGAATGAAAAAACATCATTCTGGAGTAGTCAGCATTTCACGGCTTTGCTAATTGCTAAATGCATTGTGGTAGAACTGTTGCCTTAAATATTTAGTGCGCTTGACTTTCACGATGTTAGTGACCAAACTCATCAAGAGCCCAATGTATGTTATTTTGTCACGTAAGCAATGTGAAAGTTTAGGGCTGTAACTGGCTCATACTATTTATGTGTAGTGATTGCTCTCTGCCGACTGACCATCAGCAAACAGCATATACTTCCCCACAAGATAATTACCAAAAGTTTCAATTTGGTCAGTTATTTGTGGAAGGATTTTTTTATGTATGTGATGAATTTATGTTTAGAGGCAGATGTTTCAAAGAAACCACGTGAAGAAATCACAAAAAAGGCCCATGCTTTACTGAAAAAGAAAGGTACACATTAAATCTTCTTATGTGCAATACATGTTTAATTTATCAATCATTTCATTTGTTTTATATACCATTTTAAGATCCAGATATTCTGTTTCAGAGATCTCTAAAAAGTCATATTTAATAAATGAAATTAATATGATTTTGTATTCATGCATGATGTTATAAATTGATTATGGCTAAATGAGTCTTGTTCCTAGTGTGCTTTTAGCCACCACTGGAGGCACTGCTGGCGGTGATATCCTCCTAAGGCCCAGTGTCCCCTGCAGGACCCCTGAGCCTCTGGTCTTAATCTCACAAACCATATTTTCGACCACGCTGAAACTCAATGGACAATCAACAAAAATAAATAACATTTATATATTTTTTAATTTCACTGCAATTTATTTTTATTTTGTCATTCAAGACTTTTATAATGTATATAAATAAATAAATAAATAAATAAATAAATAAATAAAAGTTTTTTTCAGCTGGGTCTCAAAAGGATAAAGGCAAATTGTGTGCTTGTGTGTCCGCTTTAAACAGGATTTAAGTGTGTCATTAAGATCTGACAGCGCAATATCAGACGGTATTTTCAATTTAATACTGTCAGTTCAATTTTTCTCTAAGTGGAACTGAAACGTTGCCTTTTGTATCCTTCACTGAGATGATCCCACTCTGCTCGCTTAAAATTACCTTGAAGATACGTATTATGGGAAATGTAGTTTATCTTAAACTACACATTTTTGGCCTTAAGAGGTAGTTGGAGGTGACTGTTTCAAAGAAAACCCACAGGTAAAAATGCTTGTGTGGCTTTTGAGAAAATAGCAACAGTGTTGCTGTAAAAAAAGAAAAAAGAAAATCATACAATTCTGAAAACAAGCTAAATATTTCTAAAGCTTTAAACTGTAGATTAATCGATCTAAGCACTGCAAGAGAAATTAATTTGCTTCTGAAGCTTACTTCTCTTGAAGTATCCTTCACCAGTGCCCCTCTCGATGATGAATATAAGGCCAATCTCTTTTGAACTTTCGATTTAATTAAATTGCTTTTACTGACTTGCCACCTTGGATTTTTTTCTTTCTTAGAACCAGAAGCTCATAAAAGGGTGCCTGTTGAAGAAAAACCCAAGAAAAAAGGTACTGTGCATTTCAACAAACTTCTTTTTTTTTCCTTTTATTTTTTATTTTAGGTTCATTCACAAGAGAAAGTCACAAATGGTGAACCTGCATTTCTCATAAAATGTGTTTCTTATACAAATACTGTACATATAACACTTCCTAAAGATAGAGGCTTTAACCTATGTCAGGATACTGTGATTGTATTACAAATTGTTCTTAAATAAGAATTTCTTTAATGGAAAATGTTCCTAATAGCTCAAAGCCGGTCTAGGTGCAAGTCAGCGAGGAAGTTGCTGGAAGCTACCTTAATATACAGTGTCCAGTCAAACGCTTAGATACAATCAGGCCCCTGTTAGCTGACCTCCTCCCGCTCATGTTATTTTGTTATTATAAACCAGCTTACATATTTACTGGTCAGCAAGGTGTTTTACTTACGAAATCAGTCTTTTAAAAAAAATAAAATTCTGCACCATCTGGGCTAACGTTCTCTTTTCCTTCATTTTTCAGAACCTGAAGTTACAAAAAAGGAACATGCAGAACTACTTAAAAAGAAAGGTATACTTCTGAAAATGATTTAATTGAATGGCTAATTTCATTTGATTATTAAAGTTGAGTGATTGTTTTAATTCATTATTTATTTGTCATAATTTTTTTTTAAACATGAAAATAAAACATATTTTGAGGTAGGCTTGATTCTTACGTTGGAAAGGAATTATTTAGCTTGTAATAGATTCATTCAGATTTTTAAATTCCAAAGTATATACGTACGTATTGGGGGAAAATGTATATTCAAATTTGAAGTTAGCCTCAGAAAACTTTGTTATAATTCCAAAGTTGCACTGTTTTGGTTACAGAAAACTCATGGACTTGATTTAGTGCAGGATCTAATAAATGATTGTATTAACAAAAATATGTGCAATGTGTCTACCAATAATCAACATTTAATCCAAAAGTGTTCCTTTAATGACTGCATATTTTCAGCCCCAGAAGCTGTTAAAAAGGTGCATGTGGATTCACCTAAAAAGAAAGGTAAATTGATGAATAAATTGCTCATTTTCATACATGACATGTAGTGATGTATTCAGAATACTAAAGTTTTTTAGAAGTTTTAGAGACCATTCCAATGGTCCGTGCCACTAATTGCTTCTTGCCCGGGACTAATAAACTTAATTCCTTACATAAAATAATGCTTGTCAGTCACTGATATGCAGAAAATGTTAAACAAAACACATTGTCGTTAGATTGACGGAACTTTAGCCGAGTTATGCATTATTAAAACTGTCGTGCTTCCTTCATAAAATAGCATGCATTGTACTGGCACTGTGATAATGAAGAATGGCTCTGACTAATTACTGGTTGTCTCCTTTCACTTAAAGCTTGCAAAGAAAGGTGCTTTTTAGACATCCATTGACTGAAGCAAAAAAAAAAAAAAGAGAACAGTTTAATACAGACTGTTGTGGTTGTGTGTGCATTACTGAATGCTGAAGCATGAATATAATTTTTTTTTTTTTTTTTTGGAATCAGAGGTTCCTAAAAAAGTGAAGACAGAACCAGCAAAAAAAGAAGGTATTTTTGTTACATAATTATATTACCACAGGAAATATATCATACATGGTAGAAAAATTGCATTGTTTACAAAAGTTTGTTTCCAAAATTTCAAATTTCAAATGAAAAAATAAAATATCCTTTAATTAAAATTTATAGAGATCTAATACTGGACTATTTCCCGATTTTTGTCCTTTTCTGATATAGCACCTGTTATAAAGGAGCCTGAAGGTAAAAATAAAATTAAGTCTAAGTTCAATGTTTCACAGTATTTTTGTGTTAAAAGTAATGTCGCACATTCTTCACAAATGTTACAAATGTTATTTGTGTTACAGTCGCCCCATGCAAACCTATGCCAGTGTACTGTCCAGCACCCCCTGGCTGGTATGGTAAGTACTGCAATATTCAAATTATATATTAAGTCTTACCTCAGACCCTGTGTTTGTGGTAACCTGGGTTTACAGCCTTTAGTTCAGTCCTCCAGTAGCGAGATTATACATTTGAGCAATCATTATCAACCACTCTATTACCATACGGAATCACCTTGATTATTTATTTAATCAGTGCTAATTATGCTGTACTGTATGTCATTGCTTGTTGAATCACGGAGTGGTCTGAGTAATACTGACAATATTGTGGCAATAATATTCACATTTATATATTTAAAAATGTAACATTTGATTACACTGTTTTAGTGTTCACATATTAAGGGTTAATGATATATGTTATCTAACTTGCAATTAATACCCACTGACACTATGTCAAATGAATTCACCATACCAGATACAGTATTGTAGTCTAGGTAATTATACAGTGTGTTAATGCAGTCCACCGCTTAGAATTTGATGGATATATTTTAATAGCATCCTGCATTACCTCTATGTGTGTATAGTTGGTAGTTATCTTTTCCAGTATCTTCCAATGAAGATTTTTTTTGATGTGGAATAACTCCATACGTAGTTGCAAAGTCTACAGTCTACAGTATCTCAGCTGCTCAGTGGTTATCTGACACTAAAGATGAGCATAATGACCCTTCGGTAGCAAAACAGGATATTCTTGTCTAGTACAAAATGGTAAATTCCACCAAATTCAAGTCCCTTCTTTTTAGAACTCATTACCAAATGTGTATATGCTACTTCTAATAGGAGGGAGCATTTTGTCAGAAATTGAAGCCTTCAGTTTCATTGCTAGAATTATCTTGTCCATTCACTCATGAGAATTTGCATAAAACTCATTAGGCACTTGTTATCTAATTAGCCAATGCTTAATTGCAGCCAATTATCTATTTATTTGCTAATCTACTGTCCATGTATATGTGTTAGATTTCCCATGAACTACAGGCAATAAAACCCAGTCACTAAAATGCTGAGCCCTATTTAGAAGTCAGTCAGAAAGATATGTATTTCTTACAGGTGAATAGTTTGGCTTTAGTATTCATTGATATATTTTATATATTTTTGAGCATAAATTTTTTTATTTTCCAGTGCACCACATTGTTACAGACAATCCCATGCCACCTCCTATTATTACAGGTATTTTATGTCATTGTCATGGTCGAAAATTGCAAGCATTTGCTGTATACTATTTCATAATATAGTTGCAATTTCTGTGCAGTCCGCTAGGGGGATTTTGTGCCTAACCCAATAAAATTTTAATAACTTTGTTGTGGCATTAAAGCAAGGGTAAAATTCTGCTATAAAACTTGTGAGCATGTTAGCTGATCTTCCACAAGATTACGCATGAAATTCAATCAAATGCGCATATTCCTAGATTTAAAAAAAATGCACTTAACCATTTTGAGGGAAAATGCAATTCATCAAACAAAACTTAGTTAAAATTTTATCAAACCAGCCTTATGTGCACAAGGATCAGCTCGATGCTCATAAGGACTGGCAATCCAGTTAACAGGAAAAGGTGTGGCTTCAAATATGTGGTGTCTATGCTGAAAGTGGAACATTTTATTTATTTATTTTTTTTAAAGAGAAAGTACGCCTGCCTAACTGAACTCTGAATGAATAAAATACCACTATTCAACCCTTAAGCATGGCTTAAGCCGTATCACTACAAGTCAAAGCAGCCTACTGGAAGTGTTCTATGCTTGGCATGTACGGTATCAGTAGGACTCATTTGATTGTAATGTACAGGTACTGTAGCCTTACAAATGAATTACAAACTGGTTGCTAGACATGAAATTTTAATTAGATTTTCTTTATTTTGGTATCATTAAATAGTTTGCCCATTCTCATTTCCAGCTTCTTCCCGCTTCTCATTTGTTTAAAAATTTTAATTTTAATTAATATATGAGGTGATCAGTATTTGTATCCACTTTTAAGGAGAGGGAAATACTCACTGATGTAAGTGCACTTCCATGTCAGTCTGGGTTGTGCACTGGTAGCCCACAAAATAATAAATTGGCAGGAATGTTAAATAGAATACACGGAACCTGAAACTGTGGTAATCTTCTGTGCATCACACAAAACCATGGAAACTGTTCATTTATTTGGACTGCCAAATATTTGTGGGCTTGTCCCTACAGCTCTCCTTCAGTTTGGAAGAGTTTTCCATTCTTCCAAACTGCCCCTTTTTCTGTACACTGTGCAATCCACCAGGCAATATGACTCACCAGACACCTGAGAATAAGCCTGACAGAAACCTGACACACACATTGAGCTTACTGTTGCATTTTATAAATAAGGTGGGCAAGGAGTTCTTTGGGTTCAAGGCTCAAGATCCTCTTTGATTTCTGATGGAAAGATGCTTATTATATAGCTGACACACGTACAATAATGTATGCAATAAATGGCATTTCTTACCCTTAAATCAGCTTTTAAATTTTGGTTCTGTTATGAATCCTCACTGGCAAAGACTTTTGTTAATCAGACTGAAAACTTGTTCAAAGGAAGTTCAGACTGAAATGTTCAAAATTGACTCTGTACATGCATACTAAAAAAGACACACATGTATCTACTATGTTTCTGTAACTAATTATTAACAGTTGACATGGTCAGCAAATCCCATGTAACCTTCCACATTTAGAACTTCTGTGGTCACTAACACCCAATTTGGGTTAATCCACCCCAAGCGAAAGGTTAAAATGTTAATCCACCCCAAGCGAAAAATATGCTGCCTTAAAAATAAATGTTGCCTCATTGCGTGATATGTTCAAAGTGAAAAATGTCCGCATTGTCTTCTCTGACACAAATTATTTAGTTTGTTTTGTCTTGGAATTCAGACAGGGATAAAGTAACCTATACTCCAAACAGTTCAATTTCAGAGTTACCTTTGCTAGCTAGCTTGACACTTGAATTTTAGCTGTTTTCTTGTGAAGTGCAAATAATCAGTGGTTTATTTCTTTGTGTTTCTGCACATTGAAAAAGGTAGCTTGTTGTAGCTAAGCAAATGTCTTATAGGTAATAAGGTATTTATTCATAATGTTACATACTCTGTTTTCATTGTTAAACATCTTGCTTTGATATGATGTTACAGTAGATATTATCTAGCCTGTAGGTAATCAGGGCACTAGTACAATTTAGTCCAGAAAATGGCAAGCATTGTTGGGCTGAATGGCCTGTTCTCATTGTTATGTTATGTTATGTTATGTTATAAATTTGCGTACATTATGCTAATATGCAGCTGAGTATTGTAATCATTACTAGTAGCAGTTGTTTATTGAGTTGACACAATTGTTCGATGCAGCTTTTATTAGGTAACTGCTTGCATTATGCTTGGCCATCATTAATTATAACCTGCTCTGTCCTTGGTGTTGCTACCATAGCACTGCAGCAGACATAACGCTCTGAGGAATGAACTGTACTGCAGCCTTTATTCAAGGAGTAACTTATAATGAAGCACTAATTCCTGTTAAGGGGGAGAAGATTTGAATGGTCCCATGTGTGCTTTTCAGGTTCAGAAGTTCCCATAGTAACAATTCAACCAACCCCTGCAATGCAAGGTACTGTAACCATTTTGTTTTTCATGCTGTTCAAGTGTCGAGGATAATCGATCAATACATTTTGCACAACAGACGCTCTGGTCTTCAAGATCACCAAAATGTATTTCCATCATAGAACTAGTGGTATTAATAGAGACCCAAGTCACTGTAGTGGTAGTAGTGGCAGTTGCTCTAGTGTTGGTAGAAGTGGTAGTAGCCGATGTTGTAGTGCTAGGAGTTCCTGTAGTGGTGGAAGCATTAGTACTACTCCCTGTAGTAGCAGTAGTAGTGGTAGTCACTGTAGTGGTTGTAGTAAATGTTATTGTAGTTGCAGTAGAGGTAGTGGTAGCAGTAGTTTCTGCAGTGACATTTGTAGTCACTGTTGCAGTGGCAGTAGTGCTGATATGATACACAGTACAATGTTCAGTGTTAAATCAACTCACAGAGAGTACAAATTAGTCCCAAGTGGGCGCATATGTAGTTGTCGTAATAGTGCTATCAGAGTTATTTTTAAAATTATTGTTGCATTTATTTTATTATTCAGCTCATTTACCATTTTTGGTATTGATTAATACTTATAAATCAAATTTTAGAGGATTAATTCTAATTCCAATCTAATGAGGTGAAAATGTATTTATCCACAGATTGATTGATTGATCATGATTTTTTTTGTTTTTGTTTTTTTTCCCAATGCCGTTTGTTTTATTATTCAAGATACTAAGGCACCAAAAGAGAAGGTTAAAGTGATCACTTCAAAGAAAGGTACACTGATAAACCACAAGTTCAGTTTACTCAAAAGATCTGAGCAAACAAATTCACTTGAACCATTTGAGTTGGGCAGCTTAGACAATTCAAGTATTCTCTGGTCTTTTTAAGTTTAGTACAGTTTTAGTACAGTACTTCCATAGTGCACTTTATTCTTGTGACATGTTGGTTGATTTAATGGTATTGTTCAGTTAATAGTAGCATTTGTTTTTCAAACTGACACCATTGATTTAGAATATTATTAGAGTCAGAAAAGTGACTCATATTTCATTATTTCTGTTTGTTTCAGAGGCTGAAGTTTCCAAAGAGAAAACCAAGCAAGCATCTGTAAAGAAAGGTAATAACTGGGTAGTATCTATCAATGGTATAATAATTAATAATAATGAAGTATATTACATTTTGTCCTTTTTTCGCATTATTCTTGATCAGTTCCTCTGCTGGAGGCTACAAAAGACAAACTGGAGCCAGGCGCCATAAAGAAAGGTTGTGACTTTTTTTTAGTTTTAAAGAGTTCTAATGACTTTCCTTTTTTAATTTTAAGACTATTCAGTTCATTTAATAAGACTGGCATTTCAGTTTTGCGGCATAAAGCTGCACTGACCATTAATTCCTCATTTTTAACAATATTGTAACAGTAATAAAAGTGATGAATCTTGACTCTAATCCTCACATTGCATCTTTCATTTCTGTCTCTATTTAATCCAATAACTGCATCCTTACTCCTTACCTTTCAATAGTGGATCTAAACAAGCGTCTCTATATTACACCATATTTGTACTGCGGTAAGAATAGCGCCTTTGATTTAAATGAAAGATGCATAATTGTACCAGTGCAGCTCAAGAAAGGTGGGGAAAGAACTCTTTCTGCCCCGAATCTGATCCAATGGGTCAGACTACTGAGTCTGGTTCTGCCTTTCAGTCTTAGGTTCCACGGCTAATGCAGCTTGTTGATTCCTTTCGTTATAAATGACAAGCTGCATTAGCCTTGGCAGCGTGTCTTACTGCATTTCAGAAAAGAAGACAGTGGCAGCAAGCACCGTTTCATCCTTGAGATGTGCAGAACTAACACAGGAAACAGCTGTGCACAATGACATTTTCCTTGAAGGGGAAAAACAGGAGGTGGTAAACTCGAATGGTGACCGTAGCACAGTTTATTGTTGTGACATGTCGGTAGATTTAACTGAATTGTTCTGTTCATTTTTTCAGAGTGACACCACTGATTTAGAATATTTGAGTGAGAAAAGAGTGATTCATATTATGTGTTTCTTTTTGTATTTGTTTCAGAGGCTGTAGTTTCCAAAGAGGAGACCAAGCAAGCACCTGTAAAGAAAGGTAATAACCAGGCAGTACCGCAGTATCTGTCAGCCATATAATAATTACTTTTATATGAAACACATTGCATCGTGTCCTTTTTTGACATCTTATTTCTGATCAGTCCCTGTGCTGGAGGCTCTGGAAGAAGAACTCAAGCCCGCTGCCATAAAGAAAGGTGATAAAAATGCAGTAACTGCCTTCAAGCCTGCCAGTTAGTGTAATGAGAACATTGTCATGTAAAATTTATAAATTTTGAATCTGTTTTCCTTTATTATTCCAGAGCCCGAGGTTGCCAAGGAGAAGGTCATGACCGCCCCAGTCAAAGAAGGTGTGCTGCAGCTGTTTTACTGCTATCAGTATATTAGCTTTTAAATGTGGATGGTAAAAAGCTCACTGTACCACGTTGTATGTGTTTCTTCCTCATGTCTTTTCCAGAGCCCGGGGCTTCTGAAGAGCAACCCGAGCCAACAGCCATAAAGAAAGGTGATAACCGCGCTGATATTGCCTAGATGCTTTCAAATTCATATTATGCGGGCGCACTGCATGGCGTAGCATCCTACATAAATCTGGGCTCTTGTTTATTGGCCTGTTCTTTTAGAGAACAGGGAAAGCCAAGCTCATCTCTGGAGAGAAAGGAAATTGTGCAATGATCACTTTTATGGCTTCAAATTAGCGGAGTTAGCATACAGTAGTGCATCGTAACCCATCGTAAAGATTGTGTCCTATATTTTATTGCTTGATTCATTCAGGGCACGAGTCCTCAAAACAGAAAACCAATGAAACTCCAGTGAAGATGAAGGGTGTAGATTGTGCACTCACGTCCTCGGGCATCTTCATCTTAATTATGTTGGAAGCGTATTGCGCACCATATTGATTGTTTATTTTCAAGAGTCAGGAGCTATGGAAAAGAAGGTCAAGCCATCCACTGCTCAGAAAAGTTCAGGCAGTGACAATCCCAAGTGCACCACATAGTTTATCTATTTGGTTTCTATTAAGCCCATCAGTAAACACTGTAAACACTAGATATAGGCCTGCTTTCGTTTTGAGTGTATGGTCACACACAGCTTGGTATGAAGCAGTAATTTAACAACAGTCTCGTTCCATCGTGTCGACACTTTCAGCGTACTGTGAAACATTTGGCTGGGTTTTGAACAAAGAGTTCATCATGCATGATTAAAATTTAAAACACAACAGAATGTCCAGTTAAGTGTTCATCTTTTAGTTCCCCATTTAAAGTAATCTGACACTCAAATACCAGACATGTTGTTGTGCGCTTCATATAAAGTCAAAAAAAGATATTTCAAGAAATTGAACTAGTAGACACTGGCAAGAGATAGACTTTGTGCTGTATGGTTAAACATAATAACAATATAGTCTGTATGCTTCATTTTGTTTTATTGAATTACCCTATTGTTGTTATTATAGTAACTTGAATTATCCTTTTTTCTGCTGACAGAAAATGAAACTGCGGAGAAAAAAGGTAAGAAAATGATAATGACTATTTAATGTGTAAGCAATTACCACTTCAAAAATGTTTCAGTGTGAAATATAATTCTTTAAATTACTTTGTGAAAAAAGAAAAATCTGAGGTTGAGGAGAAAATTCAGAAACACAATTATGAATCATATACTGATTTGGCAATACATAAACAAAGTATGTTATTGTTTACATAATGTTTGGCCAAGATATTATGTAGTCATAATACAGATGCTATATATGGCAGTGAATTAGTATTACTGTAATGTTATAACCAACTGTGATACTCAAGCATTTTGTCCAGTACAATATATTGACCCATCGTTATTGAATCTGAAGTAAACACATTGGATTAATCCAGGTTTAATACTGATGAACAGGCCTACCATTAATGTTAATAATAAGGCAATACGACAATGAATACAGCCAGTGTGAGATGACTTAAGGCTCAGCTGTCAGGAGATAAAGTAGAGGCTCTTAAGTGTGTACTACATAGATGTCCATCAAAGAAAATTAAGATTCATAGCCTACACAACGCTCACCATATGGGACATTGTGTCATTTTCCCCAAGGCAATTTCTGATTTACCATTCATTAGCCCTGTCAGTTACCACCTTATAAATTTCCAAAGTCTATTTTAATGTGTACGCTCTGTATATATTTCTTATGAAAATGAAATAGCCTCCGCATTCAATGCTAGGTATGTTTGAAAGTTCAAAATTATTCAGTTTAATGTCAATAAACAGAATATCAAGGACCTTCATTTTTTGTGA
Source organism: Anguilla rostrata (assembly GCF_018555375.3). Lineage (NCBI taxonomy): Eukaryota > Metazoa > Chordata > Actinopteri > Anguilliformes > Anguillidae > Anguilla > Anguilla rostrata. The sequence continues at coordinate 47,233,656 of NC_057938.1, forward strand.
ACAGTCATAACCAAATACATTCTTCATGCTTTTTTGTCTTCTATTTGTCTAACTGGAACCATGTTTTTAAGGAGGAGACCAGTATTACTGGGTTGATGTCATTCCTTGCAAAGTGAATAAATTTCATTGAAATAGCACATATTGTAAAATTGTGTGAAATTCGGAAAGCAGTTTTCTACTTATATCTGTTAATATTGAAAAGCAGATCGATATTTTACGCATTAAGATGTAAGACAAGTGTAAAACATGCCTCCAGCTCTCCTTTAGTATTGTTCAGCTACACCGCAAATTGTAGATACTTATGTTTGTATCTTTTATACAATTGTTCAAATAGATGTTTTATCATGAAATATGGAAGCACGATAGAAATCTATTTTCTGTGAAAAAGTTCAGATAATGTGTGATGCATTAGTTCTGAATACGGGTAGTGGAATATGTTTTCAGAATTGATTTACCATTGAAAAATGGATTCTAAAAAAGAAAAAAAGGAATGTACCAGTATGTTAGGCAAACAAATATGATTTTAAAAAATTCTATTTTACCAATGTCAGACTTTCTATTCCTGTGGTTGCTCATAACTGCTATATGATTCACAATTTTCAAAAGCAGGGTTTCCATAGCAACCTCTCAGAAGACCACAGACCACAGGACAGCTCTTATAATCATAGGATTCCACACATTTTTTTGGAGCAATAAATACTAATTTATGTCTACTTGTATATGCACACAAACATAAATCACTGTCTGGCATGTCATAAACGCTTGAGTTATTCACACCATTGTTGGGCCAAGTCAATACTGTGTGTCATTGACGGGTTGTGGAGATAACCGTTCTGCCATCTCCCCTCGCACCAACTCCTCTGTAAATGACAGTTTGTGTGCATGCGAGTGTGTGGGTGTGCGTGTGTGCGTGTGCGTGTGCGTCTATGTGTGTACATGTACAAGTATGCCTTTGTTTGGATGCGTGTGCATGTGTCTGTGTGCGTGCATGTATGCGTACCTGTATGTGTGCATGTGTACGTGTGTGCGTGTGTGCGAGTGTGTGTGTGCATGTGTGCATGTGTACGTGTACCTGTATGTGTATGTGTGTGTTTTGGTTCTCTTTCAACCAGTCATATTGGGGGCTCAAAGCCTGGCTCAAACTCATTTGTCTTTTAAATTCAGCACATGTCCTGCTCTGGTCTGTAGAACGTCTCATCCCCATCTCAGCGGATAAGAGCAATCCCATTTCTTCTCAAGAGTGAGCTCCCTGTGTAGTCTCTTGTGGTTTGTCTGCATGGTCAATGGCAATGCGGATTTAAAGAATTAAGCAGTGACTCCAGTTTCCTCTGAATGCACCCATACACGAAGTTACTGTACATTGTGTACATATTTATGTTGGACAATTGTTCATCACTCGACTAAATTACACAGGAAAAAAGTACATGCTGTGCTTTGTGGTGTTTGGCATTAGGGAATTTTGTCCAAACATGTAATGCAAGCTTGGTATGAAAGCCATATATTAAGTGTGGAAAACAAATCAACAACAAATATTAAATGACAAAGTAAATGCTACTGTATTTTAAACTTCCATGTGAATATTTTATTCTTGACAGTGTAAATTCAACTTTACCAATTATAATACAATGGGTTCAGTGGGTTGTGGGTTCAATTTCCTGCTGGGGAGCTGTCGTTGCGCCTACATGTAAGGTGTTTAACCTGCTCTGATTCAGTAAAAAATTTCAGCCATATAAACTGATTTTATATTAAAAAATGTTATCTGTGTTAGTCATTCTCGATAAGAATTTCTAAAAAAATGCTGAAATACAAAAAAAAGAAGCTGTCTGGAATGCTGTGTGTCGCTGTCTCTTGTGCCAGACTTCAAAGCCAAAGCATATTTTTTTCAGGTCATTCACCAAATTGCAGCAGTGCCTGATTTACGCTCAGAATCTGACGTGAAATATAATCAGAGCTAGAGCACTCAAAGCATCCAGTTTTTTGTTTTTCCCCGACTTCTGATGGGCTGCAGTCAGTCATCTGCGCAGGCTGGTTTCCCCTCATTTTTCATCTCCTCATATAAACTGCAGAAAGTTTGCGTGGAGACTACACTGGCTGCAGGCACTGGGACAGTGGCCAGCCTCAGGAGTACTTTCTGTTATGTATGGCTTCGGTCATAAATATATTCTGTTTATTGATGCTGTTGTTATAAAGGCAAAGATGAAGGGTGGAGATGTGAGCTTTGTTTGCGGAGGCAGTTGGGCTCTTTCAGAGAGGATTCAGGTATATGGCTTGGAATATTTAATATGTCCTTTTCGCTGCCATTTCACTGCGGGTGTGATGTGAATACAACGTTCTTCCTACAGAAAACATTAACACATCAATTTTCACACCGAGCAGTCCCTTGATTTAGTTACTGACAATGCGGTGCAATTTATTATACTATGCCTGTTTCCATGCCATGTTTCTCTGTAGGGTGCCGGGTTTGTCAATGGGGTGAATTGATGTAGAACGCATTCATTAAAGCCAAGGTCATCTTCCACACTTTTCCCACAGTCATTTTCCATATTTATATTCGTTTCTTTTTTCTACATGTGAAGAAGACAAAATAACCGAGGCTAAACCTCCCTCAGCTGATGGTGAGTGTGACCTCTATGCATATTTAATGAATAAAAATAATAATGTAAATGTTTTCATTGTAACTGCCACACGTTTATTTTCTATACACCCTCAGGCTTATTCATAACCTGTAGCCTTAACCTTTGACCATGCTGTCTCTTTAACCTTAATTTTAACCCTAAACTAAGAACAACCGCACCTGCTCATGTAAATGAACAACATAATGCATTTGTGAATTACAATGTATTAATTGCAATTCCAAAGTAGTTACTGTAAATATCAGTCTAATGCTTTGCTACGTACCTTTTTATATGGCTGTCTCTATCACTCTAACGCCACATCAGCTCCACATACAGATCTTATAAATATGCATGATATGAATAATTAATATTTTATTCAGTCCTTATTGATTGATATATTAAAGAAAGGTATTGTCTGAGTTAACGCAAATATGCGAAAGCTCTGCTTTAAGGTGGTGGTCCACAGTCACCCATGGCTCGGTCCAAGGTCCAGCAAGTAGCTTTTAGATAATGAACAACAGAGAGACCGTGCCAATTTTGTATTGACGGCTTGAAGAGAAACCAGAGCGTGAAGGGAAAAAAAAAAAAAAAAAACTTTTAATCAATATTGCTGAAACCAAATGGATCAATTTAATTAATGATCCAAAGCCAACAGTAGTAAGCAATCAATATGCAGCTCGGCAGTTTTCTGCATTACTCCCATCTTAAAGATTAAATCAATGAAAGCACAAGCGCTGAGAGAATTACCCATTGTCGTTATACTCATCATTTCCTGTACCTGGTATATTAGGCAATCCTAAGCATGGAATAGATACTTTGGCAGGTACTGCATTTAGGTAGCAGGCAGGGGCGTCGTAGTGGGGGGAAAAGTGGGACTGACTACCCAGGGCCCGAATGGGGGGAGTGCCCTCGAAAAGCCTGGAATGATGCGTGAGAGACATGGATCAAGAGAGGAAGGGGGCCCACAGAGCCTGCTTATGTATAGGGCCCAGAATTTTGTGCTACACCCCTGGTAGCAGGTAATATACATCTTCGTTATCAAACAAATATATCGACCAAAGTGGCTATTGCTTAATCCCATCTGTATCTTAAGACATGGTTTCACTGTAGAATTGAAGACTTCTCTTGTTTTATTTGATCTGAGCCAAGCAGGTTTCTTCAGCCCCTTTCTTTCCCCTTTGACTTGATGTCTGAATGTAACTGTAATTGGCATTGACATTATTTTGCTGTTCCAGGCAAAGCAAAAATTACCCATGCACCAAAGATATTACAGCGTGTTAAATCTCACAGAGCAAGTAAGTGAAGGGTGTCAAATGTGTATTGTGAGTAAAAATGTTACTTGTCCTTTTCTCTCTCTCTCGCTGTACTCAGACATAGCCAGCTCAGTTCATAGATACACTCTATACTTCAGATCATGAAATATCAAAGACAGAAAAAGTTACAGATGCTGCCTTACTTAGCCAGGCAAGAGGAAACAGTATTTGGTTGATTTCTTCCTCTATCTACTGACAATTTTTCTCTTCATATCATTCTTCACTAAATGCATCAGTTCATTTTTAACCTGATTCATATTGGGGTTTTTTTGTGCATATTCAATCATAACCAATGCAGAGAATGTCTATGCATGCCACACTCTATTGCCCAGTTCGGAACCAAAGATTTGTGATTTACGAGCCACAACTGGCAACACTGCAAGGTTATCGCACCTGTGAATCGATGGGTTGGGTCGCCTGCGACGGCAAGCACCGGCATCAGACACTTTCAGACGGGTAGATCACACTGCTGTAACTCCTCTCTGCAACACTCTAAAACGGTTTAGTTGCATCACGAATCTTTGGTCTGAACTGGCCTTACAGTAAGCCTCTCACATTCTTTTAGGGAATCAGAGTGGTTCACATTTCATCGCATTTTCTCTCACACGAAAGGCCGTATGCACTTATGCTGGCCATAGTGCTTTCCGCTATTAATAGCTAATTCTATGGTAATAAATAATATAATAGTAGCATTTTTGATTATGGGTCAAAACAACTCCTTATTGTTGTCATCACTGTTGTTGTTAGTGTTGTTACTCATGTTGTTATTGTGATGGTGGTGGTGGTGGTGGTGATGTAGTTCATACTGATGAATGAATTAATGATCTGAGAATTATGGGTCCAAACTTAAGCAAAGAATTATGAAAGGTATAAATGTTTTTGGTTATCATAAGCAGTGTTTGGAAGTTTCCAATCAAGTTTTTTCTCTGTTTCATGCATTTTGCAAGAACCCAAAACTACAGCGGACGCAGGTATTTCATGCCTTTCATCTTCAGTTCTAAATAAGAGAAATCTGTGTCAAAACGTAGAGAGAGGAACTGATTACAGAATAAGACCTTAAGCTGTGTCAAATAAAGCAATTGCCTGTTTGAAAAAATGTTACATCTTTTTGTGTATCTTTTTAGTTTATACTTCAGGCTTATTAAACGTGTGATCATTATATCTTTCATAGTTTGATCGGTTTACTGGAGTGTGTGTAATAGATTCTCCTCTGTTGAAGATAAAATGTCTACTGGCGTGGCGGGATTGGAGCTGTCAAGCTATATAGTTTTAATTAAAGGGTCAGAAAGAATTGCTTTATATCTGATTTGTTTTTCGCAAGCATTTGGGTGACACCCTGTTTCATCAGAGTGGTTTGATGCACTCTGTTTCCTCGAGCCACTTACTGGCAACACGTCAGCCACTAAATCACTCATTTTTAATTTCATCGGCAGAGACTCGAACGCAAGATAAAACCGCAATTACGGCGATGTCAGATCCTGTTAGCTCGAAAGTGCGTCGGAGCAGATGTTGCGCGCCCTACTGCAGTTTATATGACGCGTGCTGTTTCTTTGTGAATCGCAGGTAAACCTGCTGAGGCAGACAAATCTGCTGACAAGGACACACAAGGTGAGCCGCCCGCAGAAGCTTTTAACGTTTTAAAACCCAGCAGCAACCCCCGGAACGGTTCTTTCATTATTTCTCTCTTTTCTGTTCCTAGAAAATGACCTGAAGCCCCCGGCACCAGGAAGTGAGTAATCTCTCGTTATCCGTGGATTAGAACAGTAGTTTAGCCTGTCATGGCTATGATCAGCAGACAGCAGGCTGATAATGAACATTTCAGGTCTGCAAAACACCACATGGTGGTGCTCTGCTTAGCCAACACACAGCATTGGGGATGCTGTACACCCTGTTAGCAATGCATTCAGCGCAGGACAGATCCACTCCTAAATGATTGCAAGGTCTGTTGGGTTGTGTTCTGCTTCGGCTCTTAATTGTATTATTGTTTGTGCGCCGGGTGAAAGCATCAGTTGCTGACTGAAAAGTAACCGAAAAGCGATTTTATTGCCTTGTCACCTATGTTAGTGACCCTTACTTGTAGAAAATGTGAAAGCCCTGGATCACAGAAAGGAACGAGACTTCTTTAGCACCATTCAGGACTGAGGTACCCCAGTTTCTCTGCTGCTCAACTCAATTTACTGGGCCAAATCTCAGAATGTTTTACAGGCAATGTTAATATGGATTTGTATTGTCATCGCCTTGGTAATTAATTAGCACTGATCAAAGGTTTCAGCTACTGAAGGAGATAATAGATGCATTTTTGTGTCTTAAACATTTCTCCATCAGAGTAGCAACAGGAGACAAATTCTAAATGATACATTTTGGATGTAAATTTAGTTGAGCAAACCAGTGGAGGCTCGGCATTGTAGCCCAACCCCTTACCTGCTTCCCACCAATCACTCCTCACTTCCTGTGTGGTTTGCATCACAGAACATTTTTATTTTGATCCAGAAGGTCTGGTTTTTAAGGTCTATAGCAGGATTTAGTTGAGCTGCAGTTTCATAATAAATAAAAAAATCTCATGTCTCAAAACCTCTTTCTTATTGGTGCAAATGCATACCACAGAGGCCAGTAATCAATAAAATACATAAAGGAATTATGGTCATGTGAAATAGAAAATAAAAACAGTTTTTGAATAAGATGGCCTCCTCTTGTAAATGTAGGGTTAATAGTTATTTTTATTGCAAGTTCTTGTGCACATTTTGTTTTGCACATTTTGTTTGGAATGCTTTTCTGCCTTAAGGATATATGCATACACAAGGTCAGGAGCAACCATAAATACTAGTTCTTTGTGTGTCTTGAACTTGATAAACCTAACATTTCTGTGAAAATATGTACTCTCACTCGAAAAACTTGTGTCATTTTATTGAAGCTCAATGTGTAGGTTTTTATAGAGGAAGGTTGAATGAGTCTTGTTCTAAAATGTGACAGCACAAGGTCAGTGTCAAAACAGTTTTTTGTCTTCCTCTCATCCCCTTGAGCTCAAAGAGATCAGGCATGGGTAACCCAGTGCCTTAAAGGTCACTCGCGTGTGAAACGCAATCACTTCCTGTGCAAATGTCACAGTGACAGGGCAGTGTCTCATCAGGCTGCAGTGATCGGTAAAGTAAGTTGCCGGTAACATGAGCACTCGGTGCTGTCGGCTTGGCAGTTCAGTGCCACACAACCCCCATCCTAGCAGACACCAGGCAATGGCCTGCTTAAGGGCATTTAAATAAAGATTGTCTATATAAAGGCCACACTGCATTTCAAAATAGGAAGAGGATTTTGGGAGTTGGAGTTTAATGGAAAAACAATGGGGCTCGTATAAACAGTATGATTGTCACGTATCTTGCCACTTTGACGTGTCACTAAACAACAGCATATTTTTCATATTATTAAGCATTACTAAATATCACAGTATTATTTCATGCTTTTTAATCAAAGATAAGATCTTCTTTGTCTTCCAACCATCTTCAGAGTGAAAACAAATATTTGCCTTGTTGTTTTTTGCTTTTTTTAACCTTGAAGTCTATTGGTCATGTTCTTGGCTTCTTATCCTGTTGGTACAACGCTTTCTTTTCTGACACGCTCATGAGACCGTAATGACCTTCTGTCAAACTGAGATTCTGTCACCTCATATTGCTTATTTCCATTCCCCGTTATTTACTCAATCTTATTGCATTCACTGCCTTAGTCAATATCCCTCCAGAAAATGTGTCCCTGGTCATTGGCAGCTTCTGCAGGGTGCTAATAGGTTATTTGATTAATCTGTCGCAATATATTTATCTCATAGCAAAAATACAGTCTGAACTGTTTACGCAGTCTCCGGCTAATTATGTATTGGTTAGTTTCTCTACAGAATATAATCAATGATAGAATCTCAGGCATTTGATGGATTTATTTATTTATTTTTAATCAGGGATTTTTCGTTTTCTACCAACAGGACTAGCTTTGGTTAATCTTTTTATGGAATATAGTAAGACTGTCATATCACCCATACATAGTAATATATAGTTTTTCTTTCCATGTGTTTTACTTATTAAAACTTGCAGGCCTGTTGTTCCCTAGAGATGTAGTCTGTACTATTATAGCAGATGTGCAGTGTAACCCAGGAGACTGATTGCTTCTCTCTTGTCAGCTGTACCCATATCCTGCTCCCTCCAGGCGAGTTCAGTGGGGTCTGTCTGTAAATGAAAGAATGCATTATCTCTGTCACAGCAGGATCCTCTCTGGAGAGATATTAGAAATGATTTTAAAGAACGGTGAAGACATCATTCAGTTAAAATGAAATCAGGAGAATGGATCTCTGTGCCTTTAAAATGATCTTTATTTTCTATATCTCCCCCCCCCCTCTCTCTTTCCCTCTCTCATCAATTGAAGACAATGTGACTGCCAGCATGGACGCAGAGAAGAAAGGGCCTGGTAGGGTTAATTGAATTTTCTCTCTCTGGATCATGATTTGGCACACGGGAATACACTTTAAAACATGTAGATATGGAGATGCCAAGGAACACACACACACACACATGCATGCACACACAAGCACAAGTTCACATGCCCATGCACACACAGGTACGCGCACTTGAGTACACATGCAAGTGCACACACTTGAAAACACACTTTCACGCCGCACACGTGTTATCTATGTGAAAATGTGTGTGCATTGCATTTCACAGGGAAAAAGATGCCATACATGCAATGCGTACTGGTGCGTGGGAAAAAGGGCCAGCTCCCCTTTTCCGCCTTCCCAATTATACCCCCCGTGAGTCCGGGAGAAAGACCCCCAATGATGGACTCCAAACCCAGACCCCCAGGGAACTAGAACACCAGGACGGCCCCCATCTTGCGTCAGCTTGATTTTCTTTGCACTGTAGGCCACGCCAGCAGTGGGGCGATTTGTTTCCTCTATTGTGACCTAGCTGGAATGCTGGAATACTACAAGGTCTTCACTGCAAACACAGGTCAATCAGGGACTGAAGGAAAAGACCGACGGTTTTTACTTATTTATTTATTTTGAACATTTTCCAGGACAGGTTGAGCTGCCGTGGATTTCAGAGTCTGTAAACCCCATTCCTTTGCACATGGCTTTTGCGTTGCGTTTGGTGGTGTCAAGTTCTATGCTAAGTTTCTGTGTTGTTTTAATAATACAGTCATTGCGGGGAGCGAAAGATTTAACATACCTAATAAAGTCAATAGGTGCAATAGGTGTTACCATATACAGTCAATCAATTAACTTCTTATTCAGTGAAAGCCTGTCAACATATATACATATGTGTTAAGTAAAAATGTAATAACCTACTATCACAGTTCATTAAACATAGCCATTTTTACTTGTACTTAAATATGTGCAATATCAGATTTTCTCTAACTTCTGAAAACACATTTTTACCAAGTTAACAGCAAACACTTTTGCTCAGGTAATTTATTTATAGTTACACATTTATTTATTTGTTATTGTAAATTCTAAAATATAAAAAGTAGGTGGAGTGTCAGTTATGTACAATACACATAGTGGAATGCACCACAAATAGAATTATACATTTGTGTGTTTGTGTTTTGTCTTGTTTTTGCGACTGTATTGGCGAATCGTCCACTTGCCTGCTTTATGTAGCTATGTATTAGCAATCACAAAATCCATTTTTTAGGATCACTTCAAATATATTTTGGCAAATTTTTCCAAAACTACTGTTAGTTTCAGACAGTCTTGGTTACTGTTGCTGTGGACAATAAAATAGACCCCAGTGGAATGTTTTCACATTTTTGTTATTGAAGTATTTTCCCATTACATGTTTATCTACAAACGATAGCAAGGTGTAAAAATCATTTTGGATTTTGGCAGTTGGAAAACATATTAATTATCTATTAATCTACAAATATTTATTTATGGAACCCCAGTTTATTTCTTAGTCTGATTTTTTAGTAAAAACAGATGACTTTTCTGATTCCAAAGGAAAATGTCTGCTTGAACGGTGATGTGTCTACTTGTCCTGCACATCTCAATAAGCCTTTATGACAGGATTTAAGGAAAATCTACCTTCATGACTTGAACAAATAGTACAATGTGTTATGCATTGCAAATGAAATGGCGTTGACCATTTTCCTTTTTTCCCTTTTTATCCAGCTAATGATTTTTGCTGAGCTTTCCTTTGTTCCTCTGTTTTGCGCAAGTATATCCACCTTACAGTCCTCAGAAAGCTCCTCGCTGCTTTGCGTTTGTGTCTTTCTGTGTATGAGTGTAAAGGAATGAGCGGAAAGAGAGAGGGAGTGGGGACTCTGCTAATCCACGAGGTCTCCCGCCAATGACTAGAGCTAGCTACCTCTTTCTGTGCTGTGTGCAAGCAACGTTAGCGCAGCCGCAGAAGAGGGGGGCGGAGCCAAAGTGTGCTTTCACACTCTTAACGACCAACAATGACTCTGACAAGGCTGTGTGCCCTGTAGATGTTGTGCAACTGGTGATGGTGATGTTTCCACAATCTCCCGGTCACGTCTGACAACATTTCACACACAGCTCTTTCAACGTGCTCCTCATTTTGACGATGGTGCTGTTTCTATGCTTTTAACACATTCTGTGTATTCAAAATGAGGTTGATGTGGAGAATTTTGTATTATAAACTACCTGCTGCACTGAAACTCTTTAGTAATTGATCGTTCAGTGGGACTATGAAAAAGGATTGTGGAGGAGTATAATTTATGTTAATCTTTCATAAGAATCAGTTTATGAATCTGTTCAGTCACTGATTAAAATTGGACAATACAGTAAATAACACTGATACCACTGTAAAAAATGTTTTCCGGTGTAAGCCTGACTTATGATAATTATGACTTAATTATGGTTGTAATTATGTGGCGTTTCTTTTTGTAAGCTTTTTATAAAAAATGCCATATCCGTGTGTTTGTTGGTTTGTGGCATTTTATGGGAGGACACAGAAACAGATGCGACAGCTTGACGATCTGAAGAAAAGTAGGCCACAGGAATAATCTCACTTTGAAGTTCCGGCATGCTGGTTCCTGCTCCAGCACAGAGGGAGAATCTAGAGTGTGCTGGGATTCTCTGTGTAGAATGGCTCATTTGCTGGAGGTGCAATGTCAGTGACTGACTTGAGCAGTTGTAGTAATAATAATAATAATAATAATAATAATAATAATAAAAATTAAAGCCGCAAGCGGCGTTGGAAGGGGTCCAAGCATTGGCAGCATCGCGCCCCCTATGGAGCGATTTTAAAATGGCTTTGTCCTCATGATCATACGCCTTCACCCAACATGTCTAGTGAATATCATGATGATCGTATGAAATATTGATGACTTATGGCCAATTTTGAGCTAAGAGACGCTGTCGGATGACTTAGTTACGTCGCCATGGATGTGTCCTGGCCGCTTCCCGTCAAGGCCTTTACTATGTCGTAACACTTAGATGGCATGTCATAACACTTAGATGGTCCGGTGTGCATGCACAGCTGCAGTGTTTCTGCGCCGCAACTAAAAAAGGCGTCACACTAGTGTTGTCATGATACCGAAATTTTGACTTTGATACCGATACCAGGTTTAGTATCACGATACTCGATACTGATTCAATACTCGGTACCTAACGATACTGAAATTACCTTAATAGATCAGAAACATAATGTCCACAAGGGTTGACCTCATTTTCTAATTCATGGTTTATTTACAACCTGGTTCATTAACAACCTGTAAGTTGAAGTCTCTTCAACATATTAATATGCATAGGCCTATAGTGTTACACACTGAACAATAGAAAAATATGTTAAATATATTTCAAAAATTAAACAGTTGTAAAGTAAATAATCTTTAAAACAGGTATTTCACCTTTAAATAGATTTTAAAACAGCATATTTTAATAACAATGAAGCATCTATCTATAATAAAATATTTCCAAATTGGAACACCTATTGCTACTGAAGTGAACTGAGTCAAAGCTTGCGCTGTATCAGGGAAGTGAATGCACAAGCGCAGGTCACCTCACTTGGCAACCTTAGTTGCTACTGCCATCTAGCGAAGATTCTGACAAACTACACTTTTCATCCTCTAAATCAGTAATGCGGGAGACACATTTCCCTGGCTTTTACATTTGACACAGAACTACCGAACATCGGGAAATTCAAATACGAAACCGTTTTTTTTTTCTGTTTTTTTTTTTTTTTTTTTAAGTACCCAGAAAGTGCTGAAGTTTTGGCATACCGTGCAACACTACGTCAGACACATATTCCAATCCATTGCTCAGTTTAGCAGAGAATGCACATTTCAGAGCGCCACAGAGACAGATAGAATAATGACACTAAATGCACATTTCAAATAATAAAGACGACATTGAGAAAAAACTAAAAAAAGGACTTAATATCAACTCGCGACCCGCGTGCTGACCGCAGAGCAGCCTACCGGTTTATTTATGTAGACATTGGCAGATCAGAAAATTTTCGGTTAAGCTGACCTATAAAACGCTATTCCAAAAGCCAAATCAGACATGTTATACATCGTTAGAAAGCTTATACTGTCACCTACTGAATAAATGAATTGTCAATCAAGCCAAATTGGACTAAGAAGAACGACAACGCCGTAAGCAACAGGTGTGGTATTACCCACAGCTATTTTTGAAAATATCCGACATTTCACAAACGGATTATCCAAGACAATATATAACCACTCATTCGCAAAAGGGACATCTCTACGCGTAAAACCGATGGTAAGATTGTATATTTATTAAATGTTTAGTCCCAGATATTGACTGTAGAATGACATGGTATAATTTTTGTTTTTAATTGTCTCGTTTATTTCGTTATTCAGTGAGCAGCCTTTTCACTGCTGTATTGGCATATTTTAGGGCTAATGTCGGGTTTATCTTGTTGCTACAGAATATTGCATTACATTACATTACATTACATTACAGGCATTTGGCAGACGCTCTTATCCAGAGCGACGTACAACAAAATGTATAACCATAACCAGGAATTAGTGTGCCGAAAACCCTAGAGAGAAATACCGTTCCAAGTGCAGGAAACATCCGCATAGTTCAACTTGGACCCAGTTGGTTAAACTGATTAACGCTTACACAAACAAGAACAGCAACAACGCAGTTTATGAGAACATTCAAGCAATAGTTAAGACGAGTTAAGACTAAGTCACCTACGGAACAACTACCTAGTTACAACCCTAAGCTTACAGTCAATTTAGAAATTAAATTGAGAATAAAATTTCTCAGCACAATGACTGATTTAAAGACTAAACGAACTCACCCGATGTTGTCTTCAAATGGACCGTATTATTTTAGACATTGGCAGACTACAGCGTAAAATGCGTCTTTTGTTTATATTCAATATTAGTAAATGCAGCGAGAATCTGCAGCTGTATGTCGTTATGTTAGCAACGGAACGAAGCGGACTATATATGTGTTACCGTCATTGTTTTATTATACCAGCGTGTTTTCGCGCGTGTGCACAGAAACTCAGAACCTATCAATACAATGGTTTAGCTATTTCTCACCATAATGACAGATTTAAAGACTGAACGAACTCATCCGATATTGTCTTCAAATGGATCCATGCCAAAGAAAAGTAATGATTCATCCTCTCAAAGCTTTACCGTAGCGTATTATTTATTTAGACATTGGCAAAGTACAGCATAAATTGCGTCTTTTGTGAATATTCAATGTTTGAAATTGCAGCGAGAACTGCAGCTGTAGACATAAGATAGTCTGTTATGTTATGGTAGCAACGGAACGAAGCGGACTATATATGTATTACCGTCATTGTTTTATTATACCAGCGTGTTTTCGCGCGTGTGCACAGAAACTCAGAACCTATCAATAAAATGGACCCGATACTGTCTTCAAATGGATCCATGCCAAATAAAAGTAATTATTCATCCTCTCAGAAAGCTTTTACTAAGAAACTTTGGGTAGCCGATCTTAGCATGCACGCTAGGTGGCAGTGTCAGACCGTGCTTTCACTGATAAAAACTAGCGTCGCCATGGTTGTCGCTTGCCGTAAAGAAGTTTACTCGATGTCGTAATCGTTTGGATTTGGAGCTCCAGCTTTTCCGCACCCCACCTAATGAAAAAGTCCAAATGGTGTGCAAACCATATGGCGGACATAGGTGCTCCCAATAGGAAAGTTGTAGAGCACATTCAGATGCATCAGTCGATTATGTTTTGTGTTGATCTGACTTACGGTGTGGGAGTTATGACCTTTTAAACTATGATCCTTTGTTATAGCGCCACCATCTGGCCGACATAGGTGATTTTTAGTGCCTGGGTAGTGGGGTGCCATAGGAACCCACCTACCAAATTTGGTTGGTCTACAGCTTATGGTTGCTGAGCCTCAGACATTTTTGAGGAGAAAACTGCCACGCCCCAACTAAAAAGTCTAAATGGCGGGCAAACAATATGGCGGACATAGGTGGGGCCAATGGCAAAGTTGTAGAGCACGTTCAGATGCATAGGTCGATGAAGTTTTGTGTTCATCTAACTTATGGTGTGGGCGTTATGGGCTTTTACGCGTTACCCTTTGTTATTGCGCCACCATCTGGCTGACTTGCGTGCTTTTTAGTGCCTGAGTAGTGGGGGGCCATAGGAACCCACCTGCCAAATTTGGTTGCTCCAGGACTTATGGGTGCTGAGTCTCAGACACTTTTAGCGGAGAAAAATAATAATAATAATCCTAACAGATACAATAGGGTTCCACCAGCTTCGCTGCTTGGACCCCTAATAATAATAATAATGTGCTCATCATGTTCATAATTATTATAATGTTTACTTGCTCAGCTTTGTCTGGAAACTAATGGATTCTCTATTAATTCTAACTTTTCTGATTTGTATTTAACTTCGTTTAAGCAAATTTTAGAATGTTGATGGATCTGAAAAAGTGAATGATTGCGGGAGTTCATTATCGATGTCAAAGTTAAATCGTACTGCGGTCAGTTTGAATAGAGACCCAGGGTTTAGGAACAAACTGCAGTAAGAGTAAAGGCTAATGCATCCAGTATACTTTGACATAGTTGCGACTCATAGTCCAGGCACATTTCTCATTGTTTCACATCATCATCAGATCTTGCCAAGAAATGCACAAGAACATAACGAAGGAATGTTGGAGGGCAAAGGCATTTTTTTTTACCCAAGTTGATTGATCACTGAGATTCAGTCCATTGCCGTTAATGAACATGAACGATATGTTGAGATAACTCTTTCACAGCCAATGCCTACTTTAATAGTACCGGCAATGAGAGCTGCTAGACTGTCAATGAACAGAAATGATGAATCGCAATGAGATTTGTACTTTTTGGTTTCTTTTTATAAATGATGTAATTCTGTCTATTTCACATGCATGAAACTTTTAGCTGATTTATCACGTTCTGGTTTTTAAATTGAACGATGCAATTCATCCAGTGTGCAGAATGAGTTGCTTGTTAGCTAAAAAAAAAAAAAAAAAAAATCAGTGGTCGAACAATGGTCGAATATACTGTTTGTCAATATATAAATATAAACATTATTGAACTAACTGGCCTATGAAGTCTGTACTGTTTTCTTTATTAGTTTATTCGACGGAGTTAATAGGTGACAACAATATGATTTAACTCACACATTTTGAATTACTTACAACATTCACAACCTTGTAATGTACAAATAAATAAGCCTAGTTTGATGAACAATGAAAGATCCTCTAACAGCAAATAAATGCTCACACTTCCATGAGCACAAATGTGTATGGAAGATCACTGAAATATATGTAGTAGCTGGGCTTTGTAAATGCACGGGGGCTGAACACCGGTCTTAAGATCGGACCAATGAATTCCCGGTTGGTCCGCTGATGGAATGCTGACTGCTGACACAATTAATACAGGTTTTCTTTTTTATTTACGATTGGCAAAGTTCACTGATCACTAAAATGCATGAAATGAAGGACACTTGGTTAATCAAAGCCTAATCAAGCCTGAATGATACCAAAATTACATAAATTAAGAAGTTACAGTGGCTACAATGCTATGTATGACCCTTTATAAGAGATATATAACCCATTCATAGGCATTATGTAGACATTCACAAAGACTTATGGAAAGACAGGCATATAGTGTGAATCACTTGGTATGTCTTAGTAATGTCATTTGGTGGATTAGTGGTGAAACAATGCACCTTATGCCTTTTAGTGGTTATTGATATAGGCATTCATGAATGATTATGTACTGCTTATGAAGGGCTACTGTGACTGGAAGGACCATTCACAGAAATTGTTACTGTATTTTGTGCTATACTTTCAGCATATTATTTTGAATTTTGAAGGCAGTCAAATCAGTGCATTGGGCAGGTGGGCGTTTGACTGATTGTACAATTCACGGGATTATATCAATCATGATCACAGAACTACTGTATAAATTCTTAAGGAAATGTTGCATTGTGCACAGTACATTTTTCTGAAAAGCATGAGGTCTGCATATTGGCAAACTGTTTACGTTATGGACCTGGCAAGGTTCATGTTTTAGTTATTTTAATTTAATTTTTTTGTGAAAAATATTCTTTGAAATGACTTAAAAATTGCAACTTGTGAATAAAACATGAATAAAATAATAATTGTTTTTGTTGATTGAATGTTTGAATAGAGAGTTAAGCAGTTCAGTCTAAACACAATGTCTGTGGTCTGGATTCAGTTAACATTTATTTAACTGCAACAAACAAAAATGACTTACAGTATAAACAAATGCTTATAAACACATCAACCTCAAACCCATCTTATGTTCTTGATATTTGAATTTACTTAACTTGAAGGAAATAAAAGTGTAAAAATTGCGTTTAATTTTGAGTTGAAGCTATGGACGAATGTCAATTGAATACCGGCTCTTAATTTCTGTTAACAATACATAACAAAAATGACTTTTTCATTGACTTTTTCAACTTATACTTTTTGCCATTTATCTCAGGTTAAAATGAAATTGGAAAAGTTCATTGCCTTGCATTTTTATTGTTATGGTTGGCCCTGTTTCGTCTGGCCCGACTGAATGTTCTGAGAAAGAGAATGACCCAGAACAAAGTTACGCTGCCTGAAATTGGTTAGATGTTCAGACCAGGCCGCCTTTGCAGAGCAATCAAAATTTCTCCTCCAGCATTGTATTCCACGACCCCTTTTTTACCGGCAGCTTGTCGTCTTTTTTAATATTCCGAGGGCACACGGTGAAGCGCAGCGCATGCGGCAAAATCACCAGCTCGGCTCAAATCCTTTGCGATGCTTTTAAGTCAAAATTCATTTCGTGTCAGACTCGCGAGACAAGCCGCGCGAGTGCAGCACTGACGCGGTCACAGAAGGATAATCGCGCTTGCCGCTTTTATTGCTGTTGTTGCCCGTGTCCCGGCAGGTACAGGCCGCCTCCTCTGTGAACGCTGGGAATAAATACTGCCCCGTTACTGATATTTGTTTCGCATATAGACGCCGTGAATATACGAATGAAAAACAGTCATCCTGGGTACTTAGGTGCCTAAAACAAAAACTTAAGACTTTAAGAAATCAAAGGCATTCTATATTTGACCAAAGTCATGGTCATACTGTTGCTGCATTTCCATTGTAGGCTTCTTTACCTGTTCAAAGAGCATACAAAAATGAATGGAAAGACTAACCAAAGCACTGTCCTAAATTCTATTCTCTGTCCCCATACTGTACTTATTATAATTTCAAAAATAATTATACCCTATATTTGATTAAACATACATTTTTCCCTCACATATTTTCAATCTGTTATCCCACCACTACCAATACCTGCTCCATTAAGAAGATGAAAACATAAGAAATGTGATGAGAACTGGCCATTCAGCCCAACCACCACACTCCTTTTTTCAGATTCTCTTTCTTATTATTACCCTTTAGAAACTGTGGGACCAACAACCTGGCCACCTATGCCAATACTATTCAGAGTTCAATGTCAAATCAGTTAATGGAGCAGAGTGGGAGGATTCGGGTGAACGAAGGTTTAATTCTGTCTACCTCCATTTCCTTTAACCCACATTTATAATCTGCAGCGACGGAAAACGACTGTGGTATTTTAAGCCTAATTCTCTGTGGATCCCGGCAGAAATAAATATCATAATCTGAGGGAAAAGAGCTGTGGATCTCCGGTCCCCAGCTCCAGTCACCAGCAAGCTTCTGAACGTCAGCTGACGAGCCCGTATATCTGGGCTCTCCATAACTGGGTCAGCCTGAGAGAGGAGTGGCACAGTGTGTGCTATGCTCTCCGTATCATACTTAAAATGGCAGCCTCACATTCATAATGCAAATATAGTGTCTGTGGGTCAAATTCCCTGGAAGATGTGAGCGTGTATGGGGGGGAGGGGGGGGCGAGCAGTGCAGGGCAGATGAGGATGGGACAGGGTGAGGTGGAGTTTGGGTGGGGGCGGAATGGCATTGAGGCAGAACCGGGACAGGGGTGTGGCAGGGATGTAGGTTCCCTGAGATTCTAATCATTAATATCATTACATATTTATATATTTATTTAATAAATATGTAACATATATACAGTAAGCTCCGTAATGTCTGAGACAAAGGCATATTTTTTCTTGATTTGGCTCTGTACCGTGGAGTACAAGAAATACTGTATAAGAAATGCTGTAATTTCTACATGGTGAAACCAAAGTGAATAAATGCAGTAAATATGTCAGTATAAAAGCCGAGAATGTTCAAATCTGAAGTGATGTGTTGATTACAAATTTAAAATGGTGGAGTTCAGAACCAAATAAAGTATTTTTGCTCCCTGTGCGCCTCAAACACCTCCACCAGCACAAGCATAACTCATCACACTTTGCCTGTAAGGGCGTATATGGAATGAATCATTTTTTGAAGCGCAGAGGTGGATGGCTTTTACAGACCCATTAGACATGAGAAGACCCTTGAAGGCACCCGGCAATTCAGAGGCCAGAAACATGGAAGCTGCAAGTCTGAGATTATGACTTCAGCTCCTCAGTTCTAGCCGCACTCCCTCCCAGTACAGAAGGAAAGCCCCGGAGGAGAATATGCTGCTCTGTTGCACTAGATATTTAGCACGAGAGATGAGGTCCCATAATCCCCCACTCACCAACCGGCCGACCCGCTTTAGCCAGGTGGGGGTCACATGCTCCTCTCAAGCCTGCAAAGCCCAGTTTCAGAGAAAGTCCTAACCATATACCCATGGCTGTAGACACAGCATGCAATAACTTAAAAAGGCAACCTGGGTTTCATACAGAAACACAGAAAAACTCAGGGAAAACACTTAACTGGATACACAAGTGTTTTTTTTTTATTCTTAAAAATCAATAACAATAACAATATAGAAGTTAAATGTTGAGGCAAGCAGCCTTTGAAGCAAATTCCTGCCCATTTTTCATAGGATACTCTGAGGTTCCCTTTGACAGACTGAACAGCAAAAGGCTTGCAGGAGCCCGTGTTCATCACCCCCTTCCAATCGGCAACCTACTTATTGCAGTCAGTCAAAGCTGTTCACTTCCTCATCTGCACAGTATGTGGGCGGGAGAGGCAACACTACAGTATTAGAGCAAGTGGCAAGTTCCACTGAAGTAGAAATGACGCTCTGATGACTTTTCACATCCTCTCCCCACATGGCCGTCGGGTGCTTTTCATTTTCTCGTCTTGACTTTTCTCCCCTCGGCAGGGAGAGCCAAAGGTATTTCCAGGTCAACCTCCAGACGATCAATCAGCAGACCGTGTAACAAGCTTCAGTGACAATCAGCCTTGTCACCAAGCAGACCTGTCCTGCTCCACTTTCATACCTCCAGTGAATTTTTCCCGAGCTTCGCCACCTGAAATGTGTTTTGCACACATTGCGCCTTGTCTGCAGCTAACGTGTTTACTGAATGGCTGAGCGGTCGCTTAGTGGAAAACAATTCAGTTCAATCCCTGCAAATCATGCCTCTTTCCTATAAAAAGACCTTTTCAGTGTAATTATTATCTGTTAAAACAGAACGCTCACACACAAATGCACACGTCCTCCAACACAGATACAACTGTGATTTCCTCAGCAAATTCTTAAAGGGACAGTTTCATATCTTGTTGTATGCAATGTTTAGTTCATTTTCCTTAATGAAATTGTGCATTCATTTAACCCGCTGCCAATGAAGCCCAAAATACAATAGCATTCAGGAAGAGTCCTAAATGCCTACAAAGGGCCAAAATACTAGAGGATTGCTTGTACTGGGGAAAATGCTACATGTAACAAATCAAGAAATGAAATGCAAATAAAACAGAGACAACTGAAATTTCAAACAAGGGTGTCAATATTTATTGTTGTTTACTTTTTGTCTGCTTGTTTCAGTTACGTAAATTATTTCAGCATGTCCCCTGTAATGACATTTACACACATAACACCCACCTACACTCTCACTGTGAATCACAGGCAGTAGCCAAACAGAGGAATAGTTACTGAAAGCCTCCGCAATCACAAAGTGTCCCTCCACTAGCACCGCACGAGCAGCCCTAAACACTAAGAGATGTTAAAGATGGGTTTCGCTGTCTTTCCTTTCTTATTTACAGTATGCGACGTAAAAAGTTTAAATTAAAACATGTATACACTTTCATAAAATCGATTGTAATTATACCATTCATTTAGCCCAAGGTTAAAGCAAAACATTCTTTTTTATTTAATTATTATTCATAGCCTGTGAAGCTTTGGTTAAGAAAGAAAACCTCTGTAGACCAAATGAAAGTTGTACACAGTGGAACACCATATTCAATGTTTTGAAATAAATTGAATGTTTTATTTAATACACCATGATGTGGTTTTGTTTTGGGAGCCTTATTAAATAGTATTATTTGGCTTTAAAAAAAAAAAAAAAAACTCAAATGTTTTATGGTCTGAGAGGAAATACAAAGGCAACAAAGAATCATTGCAGAGAATCATTCAATGCCCTAAAACACTTGGACCAAAAAACTCATGCAAATACTTTTGAGTTTCTGCACTGATCTCATTTAAGCCACGTTCTTACCATCTTTAATACTTCACTTGTTCAGTTGCACATGACATCTGCTTTTCTTTCCTATTTTGACACATCTCTGAACCTTGTCTTTAAATATTACAGAAAGACTACGCACCACTGACACCACAAAATGCCCAAGGGTATGGAGAAGTCGCTATAGTTCTCTCTCAGACTCGCAGCGAGCTGCACTAGGCTTTTCAGTACGACTTTCTATGTTCTTGGATGGAGAGGCCTATCTAGTCTGTAGTGAGACAGCTACACATACAGTACATCAGAGTCAGTACTTGTGACATAACCAGCATTGCTCTGTCGGTGCAAAGATGTCCACTGACCTTTGCCTGGGTCTTCAGTGACACGTGAAAGGAAGAATAGTGAAAAATTTAAACGCACTCATTTCTAATAGGACACCATGGTATTGAATTCACCCGCCCTACAAACCATCCCAAAACCTTCACATACTGTATGAGTGTACATTAATGTACAAGTTCAACATCATAAAATAGTACATGTGAAAAATTATATTTATATATCTATATATTTAAATTATTTTTCAAGTAACATTCCATACACTTGGTAGTGCACTGCTCAATACCTCTGTTCTTCTGATGCCAGCACAAACCACTGAAACTAGAGAAAGACTGTCAAACATGTGAGTGCATTCAGAATTAATTTCTATTGGACAGATCCTCATCATAAATTGTCTGGGACAGTTAGTGTGTCACTGTAACACCTGCTATGCTAATAATAACATGCCCTTCACTGAAAAAAATTGCAAACTCAATATCAGTTCTTGACTTCCAAATAAATAATGTACTAGAGTATACTTTTTTTTACGTTAGACTGAATTGCATAATTTAACAAACATGAATACTTTCATAGACTTGAATTACCATAAAGTTAAGGTTAGCACTCCTAAAACTGCTGTTTAGTGTCTTATTGTTGGAAACTCCCTTAATAATTTACAGGAAAGACACTTCTTTCTACAACGTAGACTAGGAAAATTGAGCATTCTATTTAATATTCTGCAGACATAATAACAAATATGTCCTCCAGCATACAATTGTTTCCTTGCACCTCCCTGTGTAAAGGGCTATTTGCTCTAAAGATGCAAAAGAACCTGAATTTCTCTTTGACTGTGACCAAAGAAAAACAGCTGAATTCAACAGAAATCAATCAGCACGAACCACAGTTTGGGAATCGACGTGAACGGACATCCAGATTACGGCCTACTGTCGCCTCTGAGTAACAGAGCTCCAGATCACTCCTGTTCAGGATTTCACGGTCACCAGCTCAGCCTCATTTGCCTTTTCGGTTATTCAGACCCTGAGCTGCACCAGTTCTCTTGTCTGACCGGATGCTCCCAACACCACATGAACCACATCTTCAGTTGTCCTGGGCGTCGTACCCCAACGACCTACAGCTCGTCACAGAACACTTCACAACAAAAAACATATGGAATATTCACATCAGTCTGTACACGGTCTCTCGCTGTTACAATAGCTTCCAAAATCCAAAGTGTACTGAGGTGTATTTACAGTTTTGTGTTGGCACTTAGCAATAACATGTGGGACACTTCCATCACTTCCTGTTCCCGTTGGCAATATTCAGGTGAATCCATGATTTTGACCTCTGCTTCATACAAGACATATTCTTCTCGTGTTCCCTTTCACCCTCCCTGTTTCTTGTTTTTTATTTTTTTGTTCTGTACATGAATTAGGGGAACACGGTGCACTTTGCCTCCGCACTGGTAGGGGGCGATGTTTCATTTAGTCCAGTGAAAGCAGTGGCTGCAGGTTCTCTTCCTCGCTCTTCACTTTTTCTGGCCGTTTAAGCACTCCAGGCTCCACCACCGACTGGGACCTATTAAATAAAATATGACCACATCAGAGGACCCTGTGTTCAGTGGACTGCTAGCGCAGACAAAATGTTTCATTCTGGGGATGATGGCAGATACGGAAAGGTAGGTAACTCAAAAAATAAAGACTCCAGTTTTTGTAAATTCTATCATTTAACCTTTCATGTATGTACACACACAACCACACGCACTCACACACACACACAAACACACATGCACACACACACACAAGCACGCATGCACATACACACAAACACACAAATGCGAACAGATTTCATTAAACCCATGCTCAGTGTTTAACATTCAAAGCAAATGTAACGTTTGGTATTGGGGCCACAATGCTTCACTTCATAACGAAATGTCAAACTCAGACAGTGCGTTAGACTATTTTGATTTATTTCTCTATTAAGCAAATAAGCAGCACTGGGAATAGGGAACCACCATTCATCACGCATAAGGGTGGGGCATTCTGTTCTCTGGAGGAGCTCAGTCACATACATTCAAACAGCTCATTCTGGTGACTTTAAATGATAAAACAAAAGGCAGCAAATTGTGCTGTTTTACCTATGGGGAAACGCACTGCATATTGATGCATACAAAATAAAAAGAAATGTGTGCAGAAGGGAAGAAAAATAATTAAATATGAAATCACGGCTCACCTGAACGGGAAAGCACTTTGAAACTGCTCAACGCAATTATCTATGCCCTGGTGAGCTTAACATCCACAATAACAAGTTCATAAAGCCTTGTCAACCAAAGGAAAATCTCTGTAATTATGGGACCTGTGAACATTGATATACCATAACTGCCGGGAACAAATTCTGCAAATGCCTCTTTTGCAGGCAGTACTTTGCAGGAAAGGAATTGTAACACAACCACAATTATGGCAGACTGTCTCCATAAAACACCTTTTTTTTTGTTCAGTTTATGAATTGCGTGAGAGATGTGTCATTGTCAGCAATGATCTTTCCCAAGCCGACCAACGGAGATGTCTGAATGCTTATGGCTTGGACCGGATCAAACATAAACTTTCCATGACAGATGACATGGCTGGCATTTCTGAAACAAGAAATGTAGTGCAGAGGGCAGAAACAGCAATACCCACTAGAGAATAGAAAAGAGAACAACATCTAATACAAATAAAATGTAAGCAGTACCAGTAGGCTACCAAGACCTTTCATTCTTATTAAATTAGAGGCTGTATTGAAACCACCATGTATGTAAACATGTCAGCAACCACCCAGTTTAACTGGGCTGAAACCCATAGGCACCAGTTGTTAAAAAATAAACATAGCTAAATTAGCTAAATGATAAGGGCTTGATTAATTACCGCAGTCTCACGCTAGTATGAGGGCTGTAATGAAGTGGTATATCTGGTGTTTGTGCAAATTAATCATGAGGCCCTGTCAAAGAAGGAGGTGAAACAATCACCATGGTTACGACATGTTCATGCTTGTAAAGGTGCAGTGGTGTAAGTAGAGGTCGACCAAATTCACCAATCAAATGGCTGCTTTATTCGTATTGAATAAAGCAGGCCATGGGGAGTCTCCCTCCTATTCATCCCCTAGGTTACAAGCAAATCAAAATCCTCCAAATCTTCATATGTCCAGAAAACATTGCTGTTATCATATATACATATCATGCCATGTTTCTGAAATACACATTATTGATCCCTATAGAGATTAACATCTTTTTCAGTGAGTGACTGGTCAAGGTACAAAACCCTAAACTCTGTATGAATCCCCTATATGGGCATCAATGATACCATGTATAGTACTGGTGGAGTGTGGCAATTCTTCTGTAGGTAATATTCTGTAAGTTTTTTTTTTTAACATGGTCTTCATTAATAAACTGTTGGCATAATCATCCCTTCATGTAAACTGGATAGGCTTGGATGTAGCACAAAACATTTTCAGCATTGCAAGATGAGATTAATTTCACTGAAAGATTAAAACAGCAACGCATCCAGGCACAAACGAGGTTGAAACGTTTGAAACAAGTGTGCATATTTATCTCAAATTAAGGGCAATTGTGTTTTTCTTTTCTTCAGTTAAAAGTACTTAGCATAACTAAAGACCTACCATTGATCCATTCAGACAAATTAAATCTGTTATCCGCAGTGCTTCACTAATCCCACACAAAACTTAACAATATTTCAGCAGTACTGTGTTTGACTGAAATTCTATTGAGCTGCATTAGCCATAACAGATTGGAATGGTGTTCCAAAGATCTATCAGGGAGTTACAAAACCCAATACACGCTAGCCTGAGCATGTATTGCAAATGAAGGGATCTTTACTTCATTGGCGCTAGCAAGGGGAGGGGAGCCCAGCCACTGACCTCTTCATGGTTTTGGGGGACAGGTCCTTCTCCAGGTCCTTCACGGAGAGGGTGTACGACTCGGGGCAGTACTCGGGCTCCTCGTCGTAGGCGTGGTCCAGCAGGGTGCGAGCCCAGGTGCCCATGTCATAGGGGGGTAGCATACCGCCCAGCTCTGAGGGCAGGATCTCTGGGTGAATCAGCTGGTGCAGGCTGTTCAGATTGTTACCGTGCATGAAAATCTGAGAATTTAATAGATAATGAAAATAAAAATAAACATTACATTAAATAAACTTAAATAAACAACATAAATACAATAACGAACAATGAATATGTCACAGAAATTGAAGCTGTTAGCTATTAGCTATTATATTTACCTAAATAAAAACACTGTCTCAAATGACATTTCCAGAATTCAGTGACCGGTAGACATTAACAAACATAAAAATATAGCTTACTTATGTCAACGCCGTTATTTTAAAAGATGTGGTTTATTTATGTGTCATGAAATATTTCCTTATGGTTTATAATTATAAAAAAAGCACATGTATTTATGGACCTATTACACCTGTGTGTAGAAGATATTCCTGTTACCCGTTTTCTTGTCTTGTCCTTCAGAAAGGGCCTTATGACCGTGTAGAGAGCGTGGATGTACCATGGCTGATTGACAAAATGGATTCCTCCGAACCTGGCTGGGAAGCTATCCTGTCGGTACAAGAGACAGAAATATATTTCCAGGTCTGAACGCCTGTCACAGTCGGTTACACTTCCTGCATTGTTTTCTTGGGACTTATCTCATTGTTGCCTTCAATTAATTACTCAGACAACAAACCATTCTTTGTAACGAAAAATAAAGTTATTTCATCTTCATGTTTAACCTGGTTTCGTGAATACTGACATCAGCAGGTAAAGAAAGCATTGATTTAAACAGAAGAACAGTCATTTTAAACCATTGGTCTTAAGAGATAAAAAGCATAGAATTTACGTTACAAATATACTAGAAAACATTAAATTGTTAACAAAAAAAAATAAAAATAATAATAAGATAATGAGCCAAACTAAGAATTGGTCATTTCAAAAGAAAATCCTTGAACCTTTCATATAAAGGGGGTACTGTGCTAACTTACTGTGCCACCACTTAGACCTTGTGGTACAGCATAGTACACACTTTACTGTCTCTGTGACCCATTTATCCTGTTGTAACAACTGGTGCCTTTAGGAAAGGTACTGCTGCAGTTCTGGAGTTGAAACCTACGACTCTCTGTGTGTAAAGGCAGCGAAATTGCTAGTTTCGGTCACGGCCGCTGAATCCGTGGACTGGCACAAAATTGAACCGAGCGCTGCCTGTAACCTGCCTCATGCGAGACCAGGGCCTGCTAAGCGCTCCCCTTTTCCCTGTCACCTCCATTAAAATCTGTCAGGATGTTTAATCAATATTCATGAAACCCGTCATCGCAGATTGCAGCCTTAGCTATCATTACAGGTTCAGGCCATCCAGAGGCTCTCGCTGGGATTACTTCATTATCGTTATCAGCTGTCAGGGCATGCAATGACTCCGTGCCGAGCAGGACAGTATTTCCACGCTACGAAATACGGCGTTGAGACAGGGAAGCATTTGCCCCTGCTCCGTCTGATTGTGTTATTCCTAATTCTAAACTGCAAGCAAAAATACCATCAAAGGTTCAAACAAGATTTTTTATTTTTTTATTTTATTAATGCGTTCTGTTCATGGGAATCTGAGCTCGCAATATGGTGTAAATGTTAAAAAGGTTATATTGTGATTTGATTGGATCGCATTCAATTGGCACAGTCAGTTTCAGCAAATTTACACTTCTGCTAGAACAAAGGTGTCATAACAGTGAGCAAAAGGTCCCATGCAGTTCTTCATCTCAATGGGAAAGTATACTATTAAGAAATTAACTACTGTTCTTGAAAAAATAGGGAACGGATTTGTAAGATTTTTTTAACCATAATCAGGCTTAATTACAGAATACAATACATTGACAAAATTTTTATATTTACTGTGTGGGACTGCCAGTATGTCAGTATGCTATCAAACATTACCCACTGTCCTCCCTCAAACAAGCAATAAAACAGCCTTTCACTTCAAGTGCTTCAAATCTGTCCACCTCTAACATTCAAAAGGTCCGCTCACTCCAGACAGTGCTGAACTTTAACACAGCCTGGCATGGCCACAGAGTAATGGAGGTGGCACTGTGTTGCCGTGGCGATGCACATTTGCCGAAGGTGCCAAAAGGCTGCGTAGGAGCACGCTGCTTCAGGCCCACTTGCCCAACGACCTGACAGAACCGTCCGGTTATGGTGGGCTTATTCTGGGAGGGGAACGGAAAAGCAGTCGCGCGGTGTTTCCGTGGCGATGCTCACTAGCTGCAGATGCCAGAGGGGTGTATGGGAGAGCCCACCGAGCCCAGCATCTGGCTCCAGTCAAAGCCCCTCGAAGGCTACGGCACTGGCAGGCCGTCTGACACGGCTGGTGCCAGGCATGACAAGTCCTTCCCAGACTCTGTCCCTTTTCCAGCCAATCCTGGGAGCCCTGTTGGGCAGCCTGATGCCCTCCCCCCTCGGGGTGAACTGGAGTCATCAGCTCAGATGCAGACGTCGGCTTTAACAGGACATGAAAAAAAAAGCACATTACATTTTCCTCTCATTGTTCACTTGATTTGATCTGCTCCCCTACTGAAGCAGAGGCACTAATGACTTCTGTATTACAGCGTTCTTTTTGTGAATCATATTTCATACGGGGGCGGCACGACAGTTGCAGCGAATGGCATTGTCGCCTCACAGCCAGAAGGAGCCGAGTTTGTATGGCGAATGAAGGCCTTTCTGTGCGGGGTTTGCGCGTTCTCCCCATGTCCGCGTGGGTAGTTATAAAGGCACTCTGGTTTCCTCCCACAGCCCAAAGTGCCTCTCGCCCACTGCATGCTGGGATAGACTCCACCCCCCGCGCGACCCTGACCAGGATTAAGCATGCTTGGAAAACGGATAGATGGATGGATATTCATATTCGAGGAAATAACTCATCGTCGCTTGTAAAGGCTCCAGGCTGCTGATGCGTTTTGGAGATGCAAGTTGATTCCGAGCGCATCTATAAAGGTGGGCGACATCACAAAATCAATGGCGGCCAATTCTTATGATCTGAACAGATGGAGGTCCGCCCGTGACATTTTGCAAGGCTGCTTTTACTTTCATCGCAAGATGATTAGAAATGATTTATTGGTTTAATTAGAGCAGCATCATTTAATACATGAATATCAATCACGGTGGCTTCTCCATTGATTAAAGTGATGTCACCACCCCTCCTGCTGGCCCAACCGGTTGTAAAATAAAAAAAAAGGCACAATGCCGTCACCGTGTTACAGAGCCAGGGAGTCCAAGGGCAGTTCTGTCAACGATGCAGGGTGAGAAAGACACCAAGGGAATTCTTTCACTTCCTGTCCGCATGCATTATAAATCAATGGCCGTAACTCTGAATAGCCCGCGACCACTGTACACGCTAAACCCAAGAGAGCGCTTAAAACAGCGAGCGACTCAAACGAGATGAACAACACATCTAACGCCTGGTAAAACAGCACTCTTTTTCTAACAAAGAAGACATATAAGCATGCCCAAAATCAAGTATTACAGGTTCTAAATTGAGAAGAAGGTATTGGAAAAACATGCTAGCCATTAGCGCCTTGTTTGCTCCAAAAGAAAAGTGTAAATATTTGTACTGAACACTCATTCGTAATCAGTAGCTAAAAAACACACTTCTGGAGTGCCTTTGAATTAGCCTCATTCTTTTATGTCCTCAAAAGAAACTGAATTTTCAACCAGAACCCAAACCAGACATTATCCCCGCCCCGCCCCCCGCAATGACTGTAATTTAAAAACTGGAATTGCCAGGTCTTTTTTATTTTATGAAATTTTGCATTGGATTTTTGGTTGGCAGGTTAGTCAGCACATTGACAATGTGGGTGATCTGTTGATCTTATCAGCAAACATTGTGTAGAGCAGGCAGGAGTAACCCTGGTCCTAGAGGACCACAAGACCTTCATCCAAGAGCTCAACAAGCTGATTCACATAATCACTGCCTTGATTGAACAGATATTGTTCACCCTCGGAAAGCAAATGGCTGCAGAGAAAACTTAAAGGACCGTGACATGTGGACTTTCAGGACCTCTGATGGACAGCAATGGCAAAAGGGGAAAGATGTCCAGTGTCACTCCCACAGTTCAGGTATCCAAATGCCCTGAGACAAAGGTACTGCAATGGCTTGGGTTCAGTCAGTGCTTTAACTTAACTTTGTATTTTTGGCTTTCACAATTCATGGGATTATTTTAATGATTGTTGAATCTTTTGAAGAAAACATATTTGCCATACACGCTCAGACAAAAAGATTACACATCCAGCATGCGTACTGTGTAATGGTTTAAAATTCTGTCCCAATTTTGCCTTCAACAGAAACCATTGTCTACCAGCCATTCTGTCAGACAGGTCCTCTAATGTAAAAGCACAGCTGCGCTCAATTGTGTGGAGACAGGCCCATCACCTGAGGTACATCTGAATACACTTGAAAAGCTCTCTACATTTCGTTCAGTTCTCGTCAAAGGTCACCGATGGATGACAAGTGGACAAACAAAAATGAAGGGTCCTTTTTAAAATCATTGCCAATGGGGAACGGAGTACTCTTCTATTGTTCCTGACATGAATGAAGCTTCTCTGTCCTTGGACTGATACATGACGCTCATCTGCACTCAATGTCCTTCCAGCGGCGCGGACTGAAAAGAAAGAGTCGAATTCTCCAGGCCTCCTTCAGGAGCCTTTGAGGTCAGCGGCTGTGGCTCCGGTGCTGCGGTTTAATTTGCTTAATTTACTTTCTCCCCCTCACACATTGATATATTAAAACACGCGCACTCACACACACACACACACACACACGCACAAACGCATGCACGAACGCATGCGTGCACACGCAGGTGCACACACACACACACACACACACACACACACAATTAAAAAAATAGAAACCAATTAAACGCACTGACTGGGACAGACACAGGAATGGTAACAGAGAGAGACAGAGAAGGCGAGAGATAGTGTGAGAGAAAGAGAGAGAGAGAGAGAGAGAGAGAGAGAGAGATAGCGAGAGAGAGGTTGAGAAGAGAATAAAGAACATTTTTATCATGCGGATTCATTCTCTTCATCTCATCAAAACAGAATGATGCCTTTACTATTTTGAAAGTCATATATAAGATATATCTGACACCAAGACAAGGTCATGTCAATGGCGTGAGTACTGTGGGGAGGGGGGTTAGATCTCTGCCGTGCTGGATCCGGCCCAGCGCGCAGAGTGGCACTCGACAGCCAGCCGGGGACGCACTTCCACTAGCCGCCAGCTGCAGGACCGGCACTGCTGCTCTCGCCGGAGCAGAGCTAAATCTGCTCTGCCAGATCCTCCAGCGGGCAAACAATTAGTCTAATTCAGGCCATGGGACCCAGATACGTCTGCTGCAGTCTCTCCGCTTCAACTGGTAGGCCAGCCCTTTGTTCCAGGATTGGACACATTCAACCTGAACGTCCAGATGGCAGAACCGAGCAGCCGGACAGGAAATGTCGAATCGTTACGTACGCTGCGCATGCTGCGCTGCTGAAACGCATGCTGCTTCAGTCTGAGGTTTTCATTTCTTTAGGCTGCCATCTGTATTTGGTTTCGACAATGTGCGTGTGCATCTGCACTTCACCTGTTCCCAAAACACATTCTTAGAAATTTCAATGTTATCATTTACAGTTCTGTGCTCGTGTGAGTGTATGTGTGTTCGCGTGTGCATGCATCTATGTGCATGTGTGTGTGTGTGTGTGTTGAATCATAATTACATGCAGGTGTTATACGAAACAGCCTGTATGTTCCATTTCTGACAATATCTTTTGAACCTCATATATACTGGGGAGTAATGAAGAAGTCGCTCAAAGAAATACATTTAAATGTAATTTTGGAAATGCATTGTGTATACATCATTCAAGCATTAAATACTGTGCTGTATTGTTCACTGTAATGAAAAATGGGAAAGTTTTATTGCTACGAAACCTGCTATCAAAATGTAATGTGATTTCCCTTAAAGCGTGTTTTATTTTGGCCATGCTTGTCAAAAATATAGCAATTTTATTTCGTGAAAATAAATAAATAATAGTGTTGAGGTTTAAAGGATGAGTCATATTTTCCGGCGAAGCATTTATTCATATGGCGAAAATAATTCACATATGTTGCAGATTAAAGCACAATTTCCTTGAAGATATGTGTACTGAGCACCTATCCACAAAATTTGTCCTTGATATTAGAATAAATATTT
Organism: Anguilla rostrata; assembly: GCF_018555375.3. NCBI lineage: Eukaryota > Metazoa > Chordata > Actinopteri > Anguilliformes > Anguillidae > Anguilla > Anguilla rostrata. Next base: position 47,265,079 of record NC_057938.1, read on the forward strand.
ACACAGACTGCTTATTTCTATTCCTTTTGCTTTGCATTTTCCTCTCTTCCATGTATTTATAGACAGTCAATTTGAAATACATCTACTGAAAAATGGCTACAAGTGAAAGACAATTGATGTCTCAACATCGATTGCGCAATGTGATCAGAGAATGAGAGAAATTTCTTTGTAGAACTATTTGTACCATCACTGCAGAGGATTGTGGATCCAAACCTAGAGGCCAAAGGTGAAACCCCCTGTGACAAAGACCTCAGAAAAACATACAAATATTTTCCTTTCTTATATATTCTACATTTTCATTTTTTTGTAAATTACAATGAGAGATGTTCTACCTTCCGTTTTCTAATTTGGAAAATTAAACAAAATTCTATTACACTCACATTGCAGAAGCTTTTACCCAGAGTGACGTACAACAGTGGGGGGGATGTCAGCGTTACTCTCAGGAACACAAAAGTGCAATATCACCAATAAGACATGAGAGGCCCACACATAATCGATAAGAGTAAATCATGCATCAGCTTTTCTCAGATCTTGAAGCTAGCAGCTAAATCAAGAAAGTCAGGAAAGAGGAATGGTGATAATGGCAAGATGGTGTGATCATGTGATCGTGCGAGCCTATTCCCCTAGCCTAAGTCTAACCAATCAGCAGGAACCAAGCTTTATTGACAAAACACCGTAAACCCTAAACGGGGAAAGAGACACATCAGTGGCTAACTAACACCATACATTTGTCTATCCTGGCATTACAGCTATAAATTAAAAACTCAGAAGGCATGGACAGATGAGGCTAATGTTATTAATCACGTGTCCATCTTTTTCTGATGGACACAACTGTTCCTTTATTTTAACAGAAAGGCATCCAGTTTGAAGACAAAAAAATGCTTAAAAACAGCCATTAGAAACCATTGTGCAACTCTGCTTCTTATTTTCATATGCAGATACTGAAAAGGCGAGCACTGCCGCTTCCTGTCAATTCATTTCTTCTTACGAACTTCGGCGATTTCGGCGGATTTCGAGGAGAGGAAAAATACATCCCCTGCAGATACGTCTCGATGATTTGCGCGAGCTCAACGGACGGATTCCCGCTTTCAAGGAGATTTCTATATGGACAGCTGAACGATGCACGGCTTAAAGGATTGAGAGAACAGACAATGAGCGTGACGGACACGGACAGAGATCACAGCCCCGAATCGATGCAATTGTGCCCGAGGGCACAGGAAGAACCCCAGCTTATGTAAAGCAAAGAAACATATGGAAGGCCAAACATTCTAATATGAAACCATCCGCAGCATTGAAAGAGTGACCTTCCCATTACTTGTAACTTGATATCCCAGTCCTCAAAGATATTATTTTTTTATATTCAAATGAATCATTCCGACTGCCTTATACATGTCTTGTTTTTGAAGGCCTCTAGTACTAACCCGATAGGAATTGATACTGAAACCTGCCTACATTAGAGCATCTGACCGGTTTACTTGCTAGATTCCATCATAGTAATGCTATAGTATTATTTCCTGTATAACTGTAATTGTACTAGATGTAGTCCAAAGCAAAGCACAGCTACAGATATACTTCAAAAGGGGATAAATTGAAAATATGATTATAAGTAGAATCAGATATTAGAAACAGGTTTATTCTTAATTGCAAAAAGAGTTCAAAAGACAGTTCCATGAATGTACGTATTCTTCTACAATTCCTTCTAATGACATAAAATCGCACGCATTATGAATGCTCATGAGGATTTAGTCACATTAATTCTTGCTGCACAAGAGCATTTTAATTATGTATTGAACTCTTGTATCATTAAAGCCTTGACTGATTATCTTCTCCTGATGGATTATAAAGTTAAAAGATTCAAATCTGTGAAATGTCCCAGCTTATATGTTCCTTGCAGGATAAAACAAAAAAAAAGGAATGCAACAATGTAGTTCTGTAACACACACATTTTTAGCCTCCCTCATTCTCTCTCCCTCTTTCACATACACAGGCACACACATGCCCGCCCGCACGCACGCACGCACACACACGCAGATACACACACACACGCACATGCACACATACACACACACACACATAAGAGTGACAGGCTTGTGTTTCTTGGTGCTCACACAGCCCATCTGGAAAACGCATAGCATGGCAGTTGAACAGGTTGCTAGGGAAACTCAGCGTGGGGTGGGATGGGGAAGGGCGGTTGGCTGCGATTGGCTGTTGAGCGTGGGGTATTTCTCAAGACTAAATGAGACAAAAGGCATGTCCAGGACAATGAGAGGAAAACACAGTGGTCTGAAACCGCAAAGAGCTGCTCCAGGAAACAATTCCCTGTATATAATATACTATATCTCTACAATACTATCAGTCAGCTCTTCTTTGGATTTGTATATTCTGTACAATGCAATGTTCAGATAGCTGACTGAAATAACATGGCTAAAATAGCTGAAACCTTTATATTTATATTTGCGGTATGTGAGTGTAATTGTTTACATTTTGCTTTTCCTCCACGATCTTTTGGCACATTATCAACTCTCTTTTTAAATAATACACTTAACAGCGTGAGCAGCGGGAGCTGGTACCCACATTATTAGAACCTGTCAGTAGAAAATCCTTGCTAAAGGGAAATGCCATATTAAAAGCAGTACAGATAGGTCCGTTCCATTGTGGCACTCTTAAAGGACAACTAAACATTTCAAAACCGAGAAAAGACCAAAGATTGCTCTTCCTGCAGCTTCTATTAAAAGGGCCTGCAAGTTTTATTGCTAAGAGAAAGGTCTTGTCCAAGCCAGACAAGCAATACTTCTGAAAATCCAGTTGTACATATAAATAATTTGTAGGCATCATGAAACATCAGTAACACTCATTTGAATGACAGCATATGGCATAAAGCCTACACTACACTGTCAGGATACATGGCATTATACCTGTCATAACCAGTCATGACAGCTTTATATTGTCATGATATGTACAGTGATCATTTTAACAGTTATTTTGAAATCTGCTGGAAATATGTGTATCATAGTTTATTATTACAATAATAATATGGTACCATGAGTTGCAATATGCTGTCCTGGCTGGTTATGTCAAGCAGTATGTTATTCTTTGCGAATTATACAGGTGAACACACAGCAGGATCATTTAAACGAAATATGTAAAGGAGTGATAGAGGCCAGGAGCCATGCCTGGATGGCCTGTGAGGCCAGAGCTAATGGAAGTCATGCCTGGGTGACTCATACAGTCTGAGCTTATCTCCATCTCGGTGGCATGGAACAGCTTGTCATAGAGGCACAGAACAGGACGCAGCCTATCACTGGAGCCATTACCTCAATCCAGCCCTTCAATGTGTCGGGAATGCTAAGCAGGAGGTGGCCAGAGCCGTCTTTCCTGAGGCCTCAAATTGAATCAGCAACCACCAGGTGCTGTTTCTACCTCCTTCAGAATTTTACACAGGTTGGTATCTAATTACCCTAAGGGGGGAAATGAAGTGGTATTGTGATTGTGATTGTGATTGCGATTAGGTGTTAGTTTTGCAAGAGCGCAGTCACAAAGTTATTGCTGTTTTTGTTGTTTGCCCTTGATTTTTTTCTCCTTTCAAACATCATGCCATAAAAAACACATATTAATTAATTGTGAATACATGCCAAAACATAAGGTTTCACAATGATGATTTTCAAAAGGCCGCGACCGCTTGGACCTTGTCATTTTAAGGTGATTTGAGGTGGGGCATCTATACACCTCATTTAATGGAGTGTAGACTTATAACCACAGGATTATGGTTTTGAATCCTAGGAAGGACACACTCTACAAAAATGATTCATGTAAATTGTACATTTAAATCCTACCGGTGTAAATACATTAGAGAGAAACTGTAACGTTCAGATTATAAGTATTGTAATTCATTATCAATAGATATCAGTTTTAAAAAGACAAAAACAAAGAAATACTAGATAAAGATGATATTTTATTTTGTTAATTAAAATGGAAAACATAGTATTGTATGTGTGTGTGTGTGTGTGTGTGTGCAATTGGTTTTTCCAAAAGTAAAATATCCAGATCATTTAATTGCGAAATAACTGTGGAGTGTCCTTAGTAACTTAGCTAAGTTTCTCATGTAGTGTAAACTTGCATTTATGTAAGCAAAAGCTGTAGCCTTCCAGCCACATGTGCTAATTCTGAAAGACAATCCTGAGAAAGTAGGGAAGAACAGAATCTGACAGAGACTTCTGGGCTCGTCCCTTCACACCTGTGTAAAGTGCGCAATGGAATGTTTGATATACAATACTAACAGGAAAGGGCTGTTAGAAACCAGTGGAATGTGGCTGATATGCACTAAAATACAATAAACCCTACTGTAGGTTACAGCTGCAAGAAATGGTTGTTTAATATGATTAATATGTCAAGTACAAGCATGAGGAGAAGAAGAAGAAGAAGAAGTAGAAGAAGAAGAAGAAGAGGGAGAAGAAGAAGAACTCTATTAAGGGAAAACATCTCCAGTTAATAAAAGCAAGATTCAGTGAGTTACCTGAAGGCCTTCTATGGCAAGTCGCAGCATGCTTGGCGTTAGTTTCGAAGCTTGCTTAAAGGTGAAGTTGCTCCAGTCAATTATCAACACAAATCCATTCACCTGCAGCTCAGGGTCCTCTATCATGGTCTCCAGAGACAAGAGAATCGCCCGCAATATATCCACAAATGTGTACCTGCAAGTGAGGGAAACCTGTCATCTAAGGAGACTTTACTGTGATGCCGTAAACAAGGCAACAGGGTTGTACTATCTTAGTTCTGGTCTACAATGATGTAACTAACTGATACACTGTAGATGTTTATGCATAACAAGTGACTGTTAGATACATAATAAGTCATAACATAATTACATTCACCATCATTACTTTTATCACCATAACTTAATTAGCATGTTACTAGTTTACACTGAGGGATTCAACATGTAAAATGCGCCAATTCATTTTGTATCAACTTATGTTTTTCTATTTCTCCCTTAAAACATGTAACGCTCATACAACACGTTTTATATCGCAAAAGAAAATGATGTATAATTGCCTACACACATGGAAAATGTAAATTACGTAATATAAATAATTAAATACAGCAAGCATATATTTCCTCCCCTTCCTTTCCCGACCTGTGTCACGTGTTGTCTTTGTGTTCAAAAAAAAAAAAAAAAAACCCCATCCTTCAGACACTTCTGCTTTGACACGTACTTCCCACTGTCTCCCTGATTAAATGAACAGCAGCTATATAAAGGTCCTTGAGTCTAGCCTAACTACATTGTGTGCTTCTTAAAGACAACTGAATGTGGAGATCCCAGTAAACCATGCCAAGGTAACCACTGGGATCATGGACGCTTTTCTGACTAAAAAAAAAGACGCTCACTTTCAGTGGACTTTCTCTTTTTTTCAACATCATCGCTTTCTCTTTCTCTGAGGCCTACTCATTTACCTCAGCGTTTTCTACAGGCTTTAAAGACTATTAAACACGGGGAAGGTGTCTTCTAGATTCATCAAAAAGACAGAATTTTTGAGTGCTTGCAGCACGATAGTTAACACCCTTTGGTTCATAAAACAATGCAGAATATTCAGCATGCGTCCTAAATCTGTCCATACTGTACGTCCCAATGTGTCCCGGTTGGTAAAATCGAGTTTTAACTGTTTGATGCTTAAAGATCATTTTACTGCCATGTGATTTCAAATAATTATCCATGCTTGATTACCAATTAATTACCTCGTAAAATAACAGATGGATGAAGAAAACACGCAGACCAGATCCCTGTCACAAAAGTGTCATAGAATTTAAGCGAGATAGCAAAACATCGGTGGTTCTGAAAGAACAGCTCTGTGAAGCCCAGTGTTGAAAACAAATGCATTACCTGCTCTGATCCCAGTTTGCGGCGAATAGAACCAGAATTTTCCTGCCATATCGGTCCAAGTTGGACAGTACCCCCGGGAACCCGTCTTTGAGAGCTTGCTTGATGCCTGGGTCAGTCGCTTTCAAGTTTTTGAACATATCCAGGTTTTGTTGCCGGTATTCAAAATACTGAGCGAGCAACCGGAACGCCTCGAAATGGTTAAATTTCCGCGCTCTGAGGAATCTCAGGATGAAAGCATCGTCTGTCCTGAGAAAGCCAATATCTGGGCGCGTGATAATCATATCCCTCACCTCCTGTATGTCTTGATGCAAAGTATCAGGGTTTTCTTTCAACTCCACCTTGGCTTTCTCCAGCGTTTCTGGGGATAAGCCCGCTTGCAAATGAGTCATGTTCCTTCTTTATAGCGCTTCCTCGAGCCGCGAAATAGGTAGGCTGTTTCAGCTGATGGGAAGGATTCCCAGCGTTAGATGCGTCACGTATTTAGTCTTTTTCAGAGCATATGTTTCGGCGCAAGACCTGCGTTAACGAATTGCTACTACCAACACGAGTTTAATAAGAAAATGCCATGATTACATTTGCTGCAGTTTTCATTCAAAATTTGAATTGGTTTGTTTGAATACATTTAGCCACCATGTGCAATTCAATTGCCTGTAGCTGCAGTTGCCAGAATGCGGTATAGGTAGATTTTTCACTATGACATGTAGCTTACCCTGCCAATGGTGGTCACTGACTTAACACAATCATATCAGAGCCGTTCATTCATCCATCCCCACCCCGAAGACCGTAATTACCATAAAATCATTAAACTACCTATAATAGAGCAGCCAGGCTCTGCGGCACCCTGCAGCAACTCTTATCATAACTCTCCCTTCAGAATACATGTCGTTTCATAGCAGATCTAGCTATCTGATTTCCCCGGATTATGGTGTCAGAATCGCAGGGTTGGAGACCGCCGACACCCTTTTTTGTTCTTGGCAGTCCATTTCCATCCTTATTGTTTGTTGGTTCGTAATTTTAGGTCTTACTGTTTCGATTCCAAGTGTCCCGGATCAGAACGCCTTATTCCTCCGATGCTGTGCTGGATGGTTTACGTCAGTATACGGCCGTTGCTGCTTTGTTGCTGGTGAAAGTGACTGAAAACCATTGCTTCAGTGGTACAGTCAGTCAGCCCGTCATCACATGGAGGAGGAGGGGAGAAGCGTTCACTCTGTTCATCACGTCCCAACACCTGCTCAGTGACTGTGACAAGCCAGTGATCCTTTGAAATTTTACAGGAGACTTGATGCTCATCACTTGCTGTGTTAAATCTCCACAATTATGGAAACGAATTAATAACGCTCGCAGTTTTGATTTGAATTGATTTCAAATGGTGCCTTTCTGCTAAATTTGTTCTGTTCTTTTGTCTTTTGTTGTTGATGTAATTTTCTCGTTCACTAAAGATAGGTGCACACGAACGCACGCGCGCAAACACATACAGAGCGAGAGAGAGAGAGAGAGAGAGAGAGAGAGAGAGAGAGAGATCTGTTCAAATTTTTAATGTCAATGTTTAATGTCAAGAAAGCCGTGAGGGCCTGGAACAGGAAGAACTGGACTCCAGTACAAACCTACTCCGATGTACCCTATTCAATCATTTAAACCCTAATTATCTTTCACAAATTCAGAAAAATTCAAAGGCACGCTTCTGAAACACCCCTATATTGAAAAACCAAATCGCGTTTTGGAAAAATTAACGCAATCTCTCCATGTATAGTATAAACGCACTTAAATATTTGTATATTCATAATATATCATTATGTAGGCAATGAAGCTGAAAACCGTAAATGTATGGCAATTCAACGCACACATATACAGTAAAATGTCTAGTGTTGATTCAACTCTAACAGTGTTAATTCATCTCTCATAACATTTGTTTCCACATTTCAGTTATCTGTTAAGAGTTGAATTAGCACTGTTAATTCTTACTGCGTAGTGATACAAGGTGACATAATATAATATTAATGATTGCTGTCGTGATTAATCATTCATGTGATACATTGATATCAGCACATTGCCTAATATGCCATTTTAAATAATCAAATAGTCAAAATAATCACATATCAATAATCACAGGTGTTCTCTATGATTCATAGGGGTATAATTCATAAGTTTATCACTTTTCAAAATTTACATGGGTTTATTCAGCAATGACTATTTGCCCGCATGACCTTTAACCTGTGGAGAGATCATGAGGAACGTATGTTTATTGTGTGTGGGAAAGAGGTGTATATGAATGTAAAATAGTACTTATAAGAAACGGCATCTACTATACAATTATAATGGCTGGTAATCGGATAAATATAAAGACATTTTAAGAAAAAAAATGCATTGATCATACATATTTATGTAGTGCTTAAGAATTCATACAAAATTGCATTCATATTACGTTGGGCCCTTATGTTGGACCCTTTCCATGGCAACGCTTGCATGAGAATATGCATATTTTATAGTTCTACATATTTTCTGTTGGTATGACCCAACATGTACCTAATCATACTTAAATTGATGATTTCAAGCAGTAACACAAATGGCAACAATGTGCTATATCTGAAGCGTTTTTCAAGCCACAGAAAAAGCATTGACTGCATAGATTGCAAACCATAAAACACTTTCAGTCAGTAAGCCCCAAAGCAAAACCTGTTCATATCATTACCCATTTCTTATGTCTACACCCACAGAAATTATTAGCATTGCTCAGTTGAACATTAATATGGGAGAGCAGAAGGGTTTTTGACTGAGAATATTGTCCACTGCGGATTATGCCCAACATCTTTAGATAAATCTGTGCTTGATACGCCTTTCAGTGCCTGAGATATTTCACAGTGTAGTGGAAAGCCATTATGGGTATGTGACAAAGCTGGCCATTGCTTTGCATTACATCTCAGATATTGAATACTACAGAAGGATATGTATTTATGTTAATACAAAGGAACACCGTATAGAAGAAACCTCAACCATGCTTCTCACAAAATGGCTTCTGTCTGGTCTTCACACACCTGCTTTTCAGACATGTCAATCGCCAGCAGATGTGTGACTGGTATTGATCAGTCAGATTGAGACTATCAGCAGTTTAAAGCAGGCTGAAACGATAACAATGCATTAAACAAAAGAAATGCTCCTGTATGACATTAAAACTTTCAAATCATAAAACAAATTTGTTGTGAACGGGCCTTCTCTTCACAGGGTAATTGCACAGGCTGTCCCAGGGACTAGATAGAGGGGGAGATAAAAATATATAAGTCTGGAGACAGGCATAAAGGGGCAGTTTGGCTGGTGGGGGCAGGCCACAGGGAGAAGAGGAACCCAGCTGATCAGTGAAAGGGATAAAAGCACTCCCCAGGGAAGGCGGGTCAGGTGGGGGGTGGGGAGGTTGTTGATAATCACACTGCTCTTTAGGGTATGGAGGACAAAGCAAATAAATGGACTTTCTCGCATATAAAAAAAATTGGCTTTGTTGTAGAAAAGCAGCTGTCGTGTTAAATAGGGCTCTTTCCATTATCCTCCCTGGCACATACTTCTTTGATTACACTACAGAGAGAACACTTCAGTTTGCCCATTATTGCATTAGCATTTTTTTAAATAACGTTTTTAATTAAAGGTGATTAAAATGAGAAAGCTCATTTGAAACAATTGTACACAGTGCGGGGCAGTACAGAACATGTTATAAGGATGTATGGATCTTTGAATCATGTTAAAAATATTTGAGGAAAATAATTTGATAAAAGAGACCAAAAACAAACTGCAGTAATATGCCAACTAATCTTACAGGCAAATATGTGTTACAGCAATGTCAAGTGTACGGATCAAATGTCACTGAGACTCAGTGAGCTATGACAAACTTTGATAGAGGGAACTGCAAGGACACTCAAATAGAGGTCAGGGGAATCATTCATGTTGTTGGACATTGGAAATAAAATAAAAGTTTGAATTTATTGCAAAAGACATGACATGTCACATAATGACTCTTACAAAAATGATTCTTTGATAAAGACAATAATTATTGTATTTACATTACATTGTATAGATAAATCCTAGTTATAGCTAGTATAGCTAGCCTGCATTTTGGCAGTGCTGACAGCAATTTAGAGCAAAAAGCCACTAAATTGTCTTAATTTACATAATAATATACATTACCTTTATGATATATACAAAAATCCATCATCATTGGATGAATTATTATTAATTATATAGTGTAAATCTTTAAATCAGCCAAGAAAATCACCAGTTGTTGGTGCTGACACACTGGGGTCCAATGACGTAAGCTAAAGCAGATGCATGAAATAGCCTGGTACCTTTAAATGAATGCATGTGGGGGTTTTGAAGTGCTTGAAGCACAGGGAGAAAACGTCTCTATCTAGCACACTCCAACATCTTTCTTGAATGGGCTTTGAGAGGAGAATGAATGATAATGAGTTAATCGACTCTGACTGGTTTGGCTGAGGAATGGAAACAGCCTCATCACCATTATGACACCCACTTTGTATGGGGGAGCACAAAATGGAAGACAAAGCAGTGTCTGTGAAGTTTTCAGCACCTGCTGTTTGTGGACAGCGCCATGTCTGTCTGTAGTACTATACAGTATCAGTTGTGACTTCAAAGTATTTGTTATAGGAAGGATACTTCATCAATAATACATTTTTCACATTCAAATTTCGGCTGTTTTATATTACTGTTAGTGAATTAAAAAATTTTCAGAGAGAGAGAGAGAGGTCAGACGTATAAAAAACCACCTCTGTAGAGTGCAATATACTGGCATACTGTACATATAAGACGTGGTAAAACAATTGAATGTACAATATTCCACTACCCAACTACATAATCGAATTATGCCTTTTGAACATGCAGCAACAGACGTTTTCTCAAGGATCAATAATACATTTTTCACATTCAAATTTCGGCTGTTTTATATTACTGTTAGTGAATTTAAAAAATTTCAGAGAGAGAGAGAGAGAGAGAGAGAGGTCAGACATGTATAAAAAAACACCTCTGTAGAGTGCAATATACTGGCATACTGTACATATAAGACGTGATAAAACAATTGAATGTACAATATTCCACTACCCAACTACATAATCGAATTATGCCTTTTGAACATGCAACTGCAGCAACAGACGTTTTCTCAAGGATCAATAATACATTTTTCACATTCAAATTTCGGCTGTTTTATATTACTGTTAGTGAATTTAAAAAATTTCAGAGAGAGAGAGAGAGGTCAGACATGTATAAAAAACCACCTCTGTAGAGTGCAATATACTGGCATACTGTACATATAAGACGTGATAAAACAATTGAATGTACAATATTCCACTACCCAACTACATAATCGAATTATGCCTTTTGAACATGCAACTGCAGCAACAGACGTTTTCTCAAGGATGGCATTTTCGTTCGTCCTAATCAATTCTTTGTAAAATGCCCCATGAAAATATCATGATTGAGTGATCATTAAATGCTTAGCCGTTGACTTTGGCTGCTCCCCATATGTGTGCTTGGAACCGCTGGTCTGCTGGTGTCTCATGACTGAAGGCCTACTGAGAAAAAGAGGAAGGAAAAAAAACCTTCCACGCGAATGCCCCAGAGCTTATCGGAGCAGACAGATGGCAGCGGTGGCCTGTTTCTGAGTAAATTCCCGGGCGACAGTAAACATGGCGAATATGTGCCCTAGCGCATATCACCAAACCAGCTGAACTACCTCACGTGTACAATTTAAGATAGCCAGTTTCCACCAATTCAATTTAAACTCGCGGGGGGAAAAATCCAATTTTACCCACATCTGAAAGCAGTCCCGAGAGGCAGCTGTTGAGTTCAACGGCGATCCGCTATCGGCACCGCCCCTGCGTGCTCGTCCGGAGGGAGATTCAAATGGCGCTTACTGAATTTACGTGCTTCATTGGAAGATGAGCCCAAAGGCCCCACTAATACGGACTCTGCATGCGCGGACTCCGCATGTTCATATGGAGCAATATGCTTTATTCGCTGGATAACTGGTGATAAATTACGCGGCATATGGCGACGCGGCCCGTAGCACCGTGGCGTAACAGAGCATATCTCTGACATCTGGGCGGACGTATTTTGTGTTATTTGTATGGACAAGTTCAATTAACAGTCCACGGATAAACCATGCTGTCACGTTTGGGCTACAGTCCAAAAACAACATAATTGGTCATCGAGTGGCCTATTCCTGCACGGGCCTAACCATTAAATACGTCATGCAATCCAGAGGTGCTGAGGTATGGAATGAGAGGAAATCTAGCCCACCACTAAGAAAGAAAGATAGATAGATAGATAGACAGAAACACATAGGCACGGATTGAATCATTTTTCCTTTACCATGAATAACAAATAAATGAAAGTGTGTCATATTTTTAAATGGAAGTGTTTATAATGTGCTATTGTACATGACAGAGCTACTAATTGTTTGTATGTCGGTTATGTAGAGCTAGTTAACATTAATTTAGATAAGCAATGCGAGGGATAAAACCACTAGAAATATAACAGAAGCACAACTTTAAAAAGGGAAAGTGGCAAGTAACATGGAACTAGGTATAATTAGAAGTTCGGTGCTATATCAAAATGAGCATTCATCGATCGGAATTCAAAGTTTTTCTAAAGATGCTTGGATGCAATGCCTTCTGTGTAAAACAAGTGCTTATACTCCAGGACTGTCAACCTTAACCTTGATTCATGTTACTAAGAAGAAGTATAAAAACCTGAATATGATTAATCAAAAGAGCTGTTCTTAAATGAAGCATTCTTTCATTAATGTTTTTAGTGATTTTATATTATAATATATATATTATCCAGTAAGTGTGGCATTTTAGATAAAAGATAACAAAAAAAAATGCCATTGAAATATTGGCCTTAAAACAAGACCTTTCAGATGTTGGCTTCTTGGAACTGAATGTTTAAATTTTTAATGGTAATATTTTGAAGATTTTTGCACTATTATTTTCCTTTTGTCCGATGGGGCTCAATGGAGGTTTAGCAAATACATTTTTGAAAAGTTAGGAATGGCTTATGTTATGGCTAGATGATACTGGAAGTATACGGACAGCAATGATATACCACATGGTGGCGATGTTGCATCATTTCAATCAAGTTAATTCTTGGTATAATTTTTTATTTTCCCTCTGAGACACGAGGGCCAAATGTTGCTATGCACTACAAACAACAGCCTAGTAATAACTAAGAGTGATAGTGAAAATTAAAGAAAATGAAACTTACGATTTATGCAATGTCAGTGCAGTTTTTTATTTTTGTTGTTATAGTTAGTTAATAATCAATGAATTAATGATACGTTTGATTCAGGGCAAGGCGGCATAACCCTGCTTAATTAGCATAGCGTATTCTTTTGTGCGCCATGCTATCGATTCAGACCTGTCAAACAAAGTTATTGATCGTTTCTGGCGTTGACTACGCTATTGTTTAATTTAGCTGTGTCAGCAAGCAGAACCCCTCCCCCATCCGCCGCCAAGAAAATGGGGTCTGGCCATATGACTGGCAAGTCTGCCTCGACCATCAATATGCTGCCAAGCTGGAGGTGCGCCAAGGAGACATTTACAATCGTACAGTCTACAGTTCGCTCGGTCAGCAACACTATTTTCCGGCAAAAGGCACTTCTTTCTGGTTGACTCGTGATTATTTGCAAATCACGAGCGGCTCAAATATCATTTCACACTCACGCTGTGGTTGCCATCATGAGACCGCTTTCATGCCGCGTGTCTGGGGAAAATAATTTTGAGGAAGAGAGACGGGGGACACAGCATAATCTTGGCCATGAAAGCTAACATCATCAAGTCCGTATGTTTTGTTCTTGCAGATACACAATACAAAAGATTGTGTATTGTATAAGATAGCTGTATGTTTCGATATAGACAACCTCACCTCTGTAATCACTTATGCTTTTAGGTAATTCAAGCTGTTTCTCCCGAGTTCCTCAAAAGAAACGACATTTTCGTAATTCTGTGAAAAACTGAATGTGTGGTTTTATGTGGTGCAGGGAGACGCTGTATTCATTTTTCAGGCTTTGCTCCATATAGGCTACTTAGCACATTATGCAGTGATTAAATGTGGGAGTTAAGCTGTGAATGTACACAAACGGAACTGAATGAGCAAATCTTTTTTTTTTTTTTTTTTATGAATAAGAAATGCATTGCGGCTGTGCATTAACCGATCTGTGAGGTCACGTGTCTAAATTTTGCCTAAGGTCAGTATGTTTTCTATAATGTGGTGTAGCAGGGGTTATGGCCCCCGGCTCTACAGTGATCAAAGAACAGGCCCAGCATGTTTCAGCCTGGATGAGCTCATTGAACCCTACCGCTCTCTGAGGTCCACAACAGAAGAGAATGAAAACGTGTAAATCTATGCAATCAGCCTAGAGCTGACAGCTGTCTTTTAAAAATATTATTTCCACACAAATTTACCCCTCAGCTGAAACTTAAAACAATGAGAGAGAGTAGCAAAATATGTATGGACCTATATATTTTTTTTGTTAATACAATTAAAAGCATATTTTTCTTTGGCTGAGAATGTACAGCATGACACAACTTTGTACTTGTAGTGGTCATATTAGGACCATGTTTTTTCTCCACCATTGTTTGTTCTTATGGCATAAATATTTAATATTAAAAATGCATACACACTCATCCGCATATTGTGAGTGTGTGTGTGTGTGTGTGTGTGTGTGTGTGTGTGTGTGTGTAAAAATACATCAGATCAAAACAAATTTGATCAGTAAATCAAGTGTTACAGATCTTCCCAGCATTACTGAACTGATGAGATTAATGGGAAAATAAATAGGTCATGTAACATATTTAAATGCATTATACATTCGTTCATAGAAACGATGATTACACAGTTGCTTGCTTTGTATGTATACACAAACACACACACACACACACAAGAATGCAAACATTTCCCCAGTCCAAAATCAAATTTGTGTGATGGAAACCAATGGCTCAACATTTGCCCAACACGGGAATGTATTTTATCAAACTCACCCCATAGCCCCATATTTTAATTACTGATGACAACCACTTCTGTAGTGTTTTGGTCTTAATTAAAAGGCCCTCAGTCACTCAAATGTCTATTTACCACACATGGAATATTCCCTTATAAGAATTTATCTTTTGTTCCCACAGATTCTGTTGTCTTTTTCCCATTAGCAGTTCTCATGGAAAGATTGGTGGAGTTCCACTCTTTCCCAGAGAGCCAGCCTTCCTTTCAAACGGGGACAACAAGCGGGGTCTCTTTCAGACGCTTGGCAGAGGCCTCGGCCGACAGTGATGTAATGCTTAAAGTCAGAGGCGATTGGCTGCCGGATGAATGGGCTACGCTCAGCCCACCGTGTGTAAGGGGGCATGGTCGGCGCGGAGCTCAATCAGATACGAACCCTGGCTGTCTTCGTGAGGGCTCATGAAGGAGAGCATTCATGCTGCCTGACAAATTGCCACTGAAGCATAAGAGAAAAGGGGGAGTGCAGGCAGGGTTCCTGCCCCCCGCCCCCCCCACCACCCACCCACCCCCAACCCCCAACCCTAAACCCCCCGCCCCCCGCTCCTCAAGCCTATGTTCCGTCTCTGAAACTGCTCCCCATCATATGGGAAGCAGGTCAGAGGAGATTTCGGAAACACTAGCACAATTAACCAGGCTTTTCACAGGGCGGTCCGTGCCAGGCTTGGCTTCAAAAATCCGAGACACGCCACCTCTTTATGTACAGGAGGTTGAGTGGCAGGAGGTTGAGCGCATGGGGGATGGTCAGACCGGTGTTCATGAATGGCGCATGTTATGAATAGCACGATCTACGTGTTTCCCAGGACAATTTAAGTTTTAACATGCGGTGTGAATTTAGCATTGCGTAAGCACTTGCTGGCCCTGGCTTCTCACCACTAGAGTTTAACAGGAATTCAGACTCATTTTAATTTTTTTTTTTTTCTTTCATACTTGCTGTTGAGACTCAATAATGTTATTGTGTAACATTGTTCATCTGAATGATATCAAACTCAATGTTGTCCCTCAGCAAACAAATGGCTGTTGTGGCTACAAAACTGAAAAAGCAAACATACCAATCATAAAGTATTGAAAACAATCCATTTGTAATTTTCTGTGTTATTTTCTTTGTATTAGATGGAGTCTAGCAGCACTGCCTCCTCCCTTTGTATTTTCAAATTTTTCAGATTTTAATCAGAACAGTTTCTTCAAAAAAGATTCTTCTTTGCCTAATTAATTTCATTAGTTAAAGTTCAAACCACAGAAAGATTTTCTCATCGAAGAAGATAAATTATGAGTCTCCGTCTTGTTTCAGTTGGTTTATGACATAAATTCCTTACCCATCTCTCTCCAGTATGTAGTTTTCAGCAAACAATCCTACACCAGGGTCAAAAACCTCCCACCAACCGCCAGGTTTGACAAGATCCAGATATTTCATCCCAGAGACTATTTCCAGGCATTTATCTTTGTTGTAGCAATAAATATATTAAAACATACAGAACACATGGACAAGGATTTACACTGAAGTGTAAGTTCTGTGAAAATGAAGAGGAACAAACCAAAAAGAAGGCTCTTGCTCTTCCTTAAAATCCCATTAAATAATAACATAAATGAAAACAAATAGGCTATACGCTGAGCAACAGTCTTAACTTATTTTAGCCAAGACACAAAGTGCTTGCCTTTCATTTAGAACACACGGGAAACTGATAAGAAGAGTAGCATTTTTGTCTGTGGCTTAAGAGGACAACTTGACACGTTTTTCCCCACTGTTTCAAAAGGACGTCTTCAAGGCAGATTTTCAGCTTTTCCGTGCAAAACATGCGCAACCAGCAAAACAAACAGCCGAGCAGCTAACAGAGCAGCTGCGATAACCACCGACAGCCCCTCCCCTCCTCCTCTTCTTTTCCGCCATCCCCTCTCTTCCCCCCTTCCCCCCGTCCTCCTCCTCCACGAATGAAAAGTTTGTCCTCGCGAAGAACAAAGGGAGGCCCTGGTCCGAGGAGCATGCCATTCTTAATACGAGGATCCGGGGAATATCAAAGCCGCGACTCAGAAAGCCACCCATTCAGCGGAGCTGTTAGCGAGGTTTAGGAGCGCTTCCCTAATGAGGATTATCTGCGCAGGAGAGGAGGGTTACTCCCAGCCATTCGCGGGTCTCACCTCTCGGGCGCTCGCTCAGATTTGGACGCGAGCCAGGTCCAGTGACCGGAGGGAAATGTGGGTCGGGAGAACCGACGCGGTACTCCACACCGAGACAAAAAGAACGAAACGGCCATACCGTCTCGCACCAGAACACACTCCTGCTTTAATCCCATCAGTCTTTTGTTGAATTTCATATATACATATAATTTTTATGAACTGCTCATGAACTGCGTTTTATCATTTGAACTGAGTTGTATATGTATGTATGGGTGGTTGCAAAGTCTTTTTATTGTTGGCTTGTCATGTTTTCTTTGAGAAAGTAGTTTCACTATCTGGTATGCATAAGGAATTTGATCCTGTGGCTTATAAGTATATTATATAATATGTGGATTCATTCCATGTAGTACACAAGTACCCATCTTATTTCCAGAATTTGAAGTTTACTGTTCACTTTAAATGTAAATTTTTACTGTCAAAGATCAGACCTTGAATGTGTTTCATTCTTTGCAAAGACTGAACCGTAAGAAAAAAAAAACTGTCTTAAAGCATGCTAAGTAAGTGAAATTATGATAATCATGAATAAAAGACCATGAGTAGATGGTTTAAGAAATTCATCTATGCTATTGCTGCTACCGTTATAATTCAAGCGTCCTTTGTGAATGCTGAATATCAATGAACTAATGTGAGTGCATAAGATTAAAACTTACAGAAATGAAATAACGCCAATAGCTGCAAATATGTAATAATATACTGGAGTATGCACGCTTTTACTATATTACTCTGATTCTCTGTCACTAACTGACACATAAATACAATGGCATATGGAACACTCGTACCACGAAGAATGCTGATTAGGTCTTCAGATAAATACATACCAGGGTTCAGAGGTCACCAGCAAGAGCACCTGCTGTTGCATAGCAGGCCCATCTGAGCCCTGGAGCTTACAGGAACAAAGTAGTATCCTGCATGAAAGCATAACTGAGGTATGCACTGCTATGGTACATCGCTTCCTATTAGCTGAATATCAATTAATGTTTTGGAATATTGGTGCGTGCCATGATTCACTACCATTTTTGTTTCCGTTAGGGCAGTTTTGTTTGGCTTTGCTAAACAAAACACTGACAAACAAAAACATTGCTAAACAAAATTTACTGTCAGCAATATGTTTATGTAAAAATAATGACATACAAAACAATTCTTTAATCAAAATGCAAAATGCAAAAAACACCCAGTCAAATGTGGCCATTCAAGGTGGATGCATGCCCACAGTGCAAATTCTCACCAGAGAAGAAACAACACCAGTAAGCCATTTATCCCTGCGAAGGCATGCTCTCTAATACACTGAATGTGCTTATTCAGGGATTATAAAGACCTGCTGGGCAGTGATTTTATTTGCACTTGTGAGTCTATAAGCTGCATTTGATTCCAGCCTTATTTCCTCTACTTTGGTCATGTGAAAGAGTTTGCTTGTGTGGTGGCTTATGGACTTATGGAACACCAGAGGTGCAGTGGACAGAACAGGCCAGGTAGGGATATATCTGCAATGACCTGTGACAAGGCTGGGCAGCAAGATTGGTGAAGTCACAAAGGTATAATGGTGCAGCCTACTTCACACAGGGCAAAGTAAAATAAAGCACCTCACCATGTTTATGATGAAACAGGTATTCCCACTTTCATCATTATAGAGTGCTGGATTGACATAGAAAGTATGAATAGTGTGTAAAACACTGGCAATAGAAAATGCAAACAATGGCTAGAGCATCTTGCACTCAATACAGGCAAAACCTAATGACATAATGACTTAAGTAACAAACACAGCCCATATGACGTAGAGTGAACTGTCGGAGGAATGATCCGGAAAGACGAGAGTTAAGACAAGAAACCGCTTGAGCACACCGCGCTTCAGTGAGACAGCAGACACAATGGCTCCAAAATGCCAATATAACACGGCCATTTAAATTTTTTTTACCTGGAGAACAATAATGAATGTGGACCGTGGCATTCAATCAGCGTGTGCTATTCTTCCAGGACTGTTCTTAAAAGCCTTTAATTCAGTTATCATTTTAGTGAGTTAGAGCCGTAATGGGGCTAAAAGGCCTGAGCAGGCAGCAGATTCCTACACAAAGGACCCTTTCTGAGGTAACTGTGGGAGAGATGTGAACGTTGTCGCAAGGCGAAGAAGGGGTCAGCTGAGGACAAAAGGACCTGCTGAACGATGAACTGTCGTCGAAAACAGCAGATCTTATCCAGCAAAACTCTTATTCAAGTGTACGGTATCAAGTTGTCTATGATCTTTTCAATGTCACGTGAGGATATACTAATAAGAATAACAATAAATAAATAAACAAAACAAAACAAAACAAAAAAAAAAAAACAGATTAATTGTAGTAATACTTATAATGTTGTTGTTACTTCTAACTATAAACAAAGTAATCACCCACACCAAGTAATTAAGCTGAGGGAACGACTATTAACGATTTATCATAAAACATGAAATGCTAACACTTTAGCGTTATAGACGAGTATGGAATCCATACTATAAAAGCTATGATATGCTGGTTTTCTTTCTTAAAATAATATTAAAGTACAATATACAGGTACAAAAAACTTGACCCAGAGTTGGTGGCCCTGTCCAGAGAATTAGACCAGGAATAAAATAAGATTAATTCCAAACCAGATTAATTTAGGGTCTCGCCATTGAGTCCGTGCTTACAGACGTCTGTAAGAGGTTACTGTGGGACATTTCCCTACACTGCAGCAACCCCGTTGAGTCCAAGAGGCACCGCCAAGATGAATGGGACAAGAGCACAATGCACAGCTGTTTCCCATAATCCCCCAGTCGCCATGGCCACAGCACTTTTTTGAGGTAATTCAGTAGGCGTAGATGAGCTTGGCCTCTTCTTGTTTAATGGGCAGATATAAATGCTAATTAATTAAAAAATGTACAAATAAATATAAAATTAAATAAAAAATAATAAAAGTAATAATAAAACTGGTTTTCTGTTCTTGGTGAATCATTACCATCTCTGGGTGTTTCATAAATTATCCGTATGCACTGTACTCATGCGATCAAAGTTTTGTTAACGTATACCCTTTTATTCCATTTATATGACAAAATGTATGATTTGTGTGGTACAGGCAGTCTGGCTGAAGACCCCAAACACCCCCATTAAGTCCTTTGATCCTGGTAAGTAGTTCCAGTTCAAAGGCATTCTGTCCGTAGCAGGATAAAACAGGAAAATATGGGGGTATCACTGGTAAATAATGGAGTCATTACCAAGTAATGAATATACTGAGAAGAAAATGAATGTGATACACTCCAAATATCTCAATTTTCCCCAGACATATTGGCAAATATATTGTGTGGTGCATGGCACATAATGACTAATTTTATGCATTTCAAAAAGTATAACTTTTCTGACCTAAAAAAAGATTTTAGACCAAGTTGCAAATGTAGTCATAGGATCAATTTTCAGTAATTGAATCAGACTTCACCCATTATCCTAAAAATATTCACCCTCATGCCATTACATCTGGAGCAAGGGAAAATCTCCCTTCCCTGCATATGTGAGCAAAAGAAGATGTCCTCAACAGAAAAGCAATGGAAGGCATTCCAGTGGGCATATGGAGAAAATGGACAAAATGTTTTTATTGTTTGTGAGAAACTTTGATAGTAAAAATATGCTTTAATAAACTAGCATGATGATATAAATTTGCCTCTCGCCCAATGGAAGCTGGGATAGGCTCTGGGACCCCCATGACCCTGACGAGGATAAACGGGTATAGATGGATATAATGGTATATGATGAATGATGTCATTACACATCGCATTATACAACTTGCATTGGCTCAAGAAGCAGCCTGATCAAACTTGGGGGACCACACAGCAGTGGTTTTAAAACTCGGTCCTGGAGTCTGACTGTGTATGCTGAATTTAGTTAATTGACCTCTTTTTTGATCAATTAAAGCTGATGAATATATATGTATAAATTTTCATATAGCTTTATACTTTCACTTATTCCAGCACAACAAAGATTTGGCTCATTTGCTTTGTATTTGAACTCTCCACTTTTCACAAATAGTTAAGTTTCAGTGACCAGGTAGGTCTCCACCCTTTCACCAATTACCTTTCAGTGATTTCATCTGTCAGTCTCGGCAGAAACAAAAACCAGCACACACAGTGGGTCCTCAGGATCGAGCCTGGAAACCCCCGCCATACAGTAATCCCCACGTGTCCCCCACCATCCATTCCGGCGTTCCTTCCTCCTTGAAATTAACAAATTAAAAGGCACATCCCGAGGGTTCCAGTATCCCTGGGGTTTCCGCAGAGTTGCCTGGGCCTGACAGTAATCCACAGATTAAATTCTGCTGGATAAATGCGGTCGGCAGCAATAAAAAAAAAAACAGTCTGCAGACAGGCGTCTGACGCCGGGGGTCAGCGGCCTGTAATGAGGTCCAGTAATTAACGCAGACTTGACCTGCAGGAGTCCTTCTCCTTGACCTCTCTCTTATGTTTTAAGCAGGCTCTCCAGACTCCATTATAAAACGTCTGAATATGGAGAGCAGCGTTAGTATCATTAGTGTGCACGCGATGATACAGTTCTAGCTGAAAAGCACAGCTCACGGAAATGTACATTTCTAAGAAAGCAGACGCAAACAGATTGCGATTAATACCTTCAGAGCATTGGCTTACAGCCCAAATTCAAATAAACACGAGCACATTTCCCCTTATTCGGCAGGTGTTTTCAGTTGCAACTTTTTAAATGAATGCAGTTTATCTCGTATGGCACAATGAGACATTATTACCAGGGAGAAACAGCCATTTGCAGTCTGCCCATGTCCAGGACTGAGAAAGAGGGTGCACCGGGTTCAGTTTCTCCCTCTGTATGTATGGTAATAAGGAAGGTGGTTCCAGATAAGTGCACTGACTACGACAGCACTTAACTGAAAAGCATTATGTCACAGCTTTCTGTATGCATACTTCAACACAGATTCAGGCTAGCGGTTATACATTCTGACAGTGTTTTTCTGAGCAACAGATTTCAGCAAGCATTACTTTTCTTTTGTACAACGTTCTGAATTCAGCAGGCGCCGAGGTAAAAAAAAAAGAAATGGTGTCACAATGTTTGCATAAACCCGTTACTAAACAAGGATAATGCGCATCAAGGTTAGGTTGACCGATGACTTTAACCTGTTTTCAGCCAGTAAATATTGGCTCGAAATAATACGATGCCAGACTGAGTCAGACGGGCGTCTGCAAGACAAGAGGTCCTCAGCGCCCGGGTCCGGCTCTTGATTAATCACCCCATTCCGTTATGAAATCACCTCGCCGGAGTCTGAGGAGCCAAAGCACAAGGCTTATTCATAGCCATTATTGGAGCAGAGGCACAAGGGGACATCCATCACTGCCCACTGCGGGGTGTCTGTCTGCGACCACCTCTTCAGAGAGTAACACATTGCTGTAAAGACCTGCCTGAAGCAAGTCAGGAAAGCGCCGGGAGGGTGGTTAAAAAACGAAACATAAACAAACGAAAAAAGACTAAACAAAAAAAAAAAAAACAGCAGACGGGGGTAAAAATGCATCCCCAGTTTGTTTTCTATGTTACAGCAGTACAGCGGTGCCTCCCTGAGAAATACTGCACTGCTGATGGGCAGCTCGGTGATTAATGCTAATTACAACGTCTCGGAAAGCGATTATTGGAACCCGAATTCCACCCGGGTTTCCCGGGCACCCATTATCTCACCATCAGGAGTTTGCTTGACTCCCGAAATCCTGTTCACAGCTGCCATCCTTCTTAGCTCCGAGTCCCTCTTAGCCCCTGAATGCTAATGACATTGGACGAGGGGGGGGGGGGGGGGGATTGATGAGTCGAAAGATTTCCTCCCAAAAGCAGGGGAGCGGTTTGTCCTGAAGTGGCTGTCTGTGGCCGGAGAGAGGGGGCCACACCACAGACGAAGGGAGCCGGGGCGGTCGGGGGTGGGTGGGGGTTGGGGGTGGGGGCTGGTGGGGGCTGGTGTGGGCTGACTCCTCACCCCACCACCTGCAGAGAGAGGATTTGGCAAGCAGAAGAGTTTTCCTACCTTCTTTCCCCTCATACGAGGTCACGAGTTAACCTCTCCCACAGTCCTGCTACAGAGTAAGCAGGTGGAGGGCAAATAAAACATAACAACAGTCACACTATGGCTGAAAACATCCAGCTGAGTCCAACAGAAGGGCTTTTGAAAGAAGAAATTACAGATCCTAAGCCAAAGAACTGCCGGTTTCTCAAGATGTACTGTATCAAGTTTAGCGAGTTTCTTTCACATGTAGAGCAGGCAACGTAAGGTTTCTCTAGGATTCGACGAGCTGCTCATGTCTAAGTTGCACGCACTAAGACTGACCTAATTTTCTAATTTTGTCTTAAGGTCATGAGAACCTCTTAGATGTATAGGCGTGGTTCAAGGCGCAAGGACACTAAACCCCAGTGCCACAGTCACTGTCACTCAAAGACAGTCTTTCATTTCCCAATAAAGTACTTCACTCCAGCACAAAGACACTGAGTTGGGGCTCTCGAGTGCCACTTCCTGCTAAAGCACTCAGTGTCGTATGTTCCTCAGTGTTGTGACACACAAGTGTACTGTGTCATTGACGACCTTGGATGCCAAAGTGGATGCAGCTTCTCCCCAAGAGGCGGGGTTTTAGCTGGCAGGGTGTCCCTGTTTGATTGTATAAGAGCGACTCCATTGGTTGATTTAGACGCCGGCACCAAAATTCACATAAAGCATCACCCAATGATGCAACGACTGGGCAGTTAGGATGGTGACTTCAGTGTGAAAGGCAGTGAGAGGAGAAGTGAGTGGAGGAGAGCGTTTTTCTACCTACACTATCCCAAACTGAGTGGCATCACAGATATGAAATGGGCCTACAGATGTGATTGGGCATTCTGAATCGAGAGATATAATGGAAAAAAAGTTAGACAGTTTGGACAGTGTCAAAAGGTGACAGCAAATTGACAAAATTATACTTCATTCCAGGGTCTACATTTTTAATGTTTATTGCAGCTTTTCTTCATCAAAAAACATAAACACATACTGTATGTCGGCAGTGTTCTTCCTTATTGATTTGCCAAGACAATGCATGTACATTCATAAAAGCATCTCAATCAATCAATTTCCAGCACAGTTGATCAACCAGGAATCAAGATTCATGTTATATTTTGTACCCATTACCGCAAATTCTGAATTGCATTGTTCCCTTTTACATTTAGAATATTTAAAAATGCACACTGTTCCCATTTACAAGTTAGAAATAAAAGAAGAACAGCATTGCAAAAAAGAAAAAAAATTCTGCATAAAGTGCTCAAGTTTGATAGTGCACTAATTTTCACTGATTAGTACAATCAATTTCTGCATCAATCAAATCAAATCAAATCAAATCAAATCAAATCAAATCAAATCAAATCAATCTGAATTCCCTTTTAAGGTACAATCGAAATAGGACTTGTGGTCCAAGAATAGCGCAGAACAGACCTGTTCCAGTTTACAAAGTCCCTTACAAACAATAGAGTTGTTGTAACTTACCAAAAAATGATTAAAGTAATTCTGAAAAGTCTTACTATCGGGTGTTCTGAAACTTTGTGCAAGTCCATACAAGCTCTTTGGCTGAATGTCTTCAATGTTGTAGTCTTTGGTCATCATGTATTCAAGCTTCCAGTCTGGCTTCCTTTCCAAGTTTGCTTCAGTGAGATTCATGTAATACTGCCAAACATCCTTAAGAGAGGACACACATCTCAGAGAATACAGCACAGAATGCAACACAATGCGCAGGGTGTGACAACGAACATTAAATGTGAGGTGGAGCATCTACGTTGACATAGCTCTCCACTCTCTACTAACTTTGATGACCTTTGCAAGGCATTTAAACGAATGCAGTTTTCATATTGCTTACACAACATTGTTTTCCTTAATTACATCACTGCTGATCAATTCTGTGTACGAATCAAACACAACTATTTCTGAAATGTGTAACAACACAGTTAAATTAAGAATTAAGGGGCGACTGTACCGAGCCTACAATAATGCACGCAGATGACGAATATCAGGCGCACTCAAAGCCATTTCATTTATCTCTTTCCGTCTGAGAAGCTCTCTTCTCCGTTGTTCAAATGTGTCCTTTTGAAAAAAAACCTATGTCAGAAATTGAGATCCACACTTGAGTGTCTGTTACTGCGTTAAAGTACTCCTGTGCTGCGTTTAGCATTCTCACTCCAGAAGTGTCAAGGGTGAGGGAAACAGGTTGTCCACAGCCGATACAGGATCACCCAGCGGCTACCACAACTGGAATCAGCTCCAAGGAAAACCAAGCCGTCCCCAAGCTTGTGTGTGAGGGTATTTAACAATGATACTAGTAAAGCCAAAATAACACTTGCTATGTGTTTTAGTTTCAATTACAATGCAAGTGGATTTCAAAACATATGTCACTCTGTGAGAACTGTTCTCTGACCTTCAGGTCAAGCTATGATATCTGTGGTTCTACTCACCCAATTTACAAGGAGAGATATTTAAGTGGCCCTCCGCCATACAATACCATCACAAAAGATCACGATCTCTCCCTACTTACCAGTAGACTGTAATCTGGGCTGTTATAGTAGTACATCCGGAGGCCTGGGTTGTTTGAGTAAGGTTCATTGGCATGTCTGAATGGAGTAACAGCCGGTGTGACAAACACTGAATTAACAGGTTGGCCTTTAAAAAAAAACACACACATATAATTTTTGTTAAATGGGTATTTAAGGACTAAAGACAGTATTTAAAAGGTACTCCTCAAACACCACGGCGCTCTTCTGACTACAATGTCATAATAACACTTACCTGCCATTGCTAGCAGTGACTGGAGGCAAAAATTACAGTCATTGTGAGAACTGCCACCCACCGCCAGGCAGAGGAATGCTCTGAGTGGAAGTGATGTTTGGCTGCGTGACCAGCTTTAGGCAAAGCCGGACAAAGGTGAGAGCTGACACCTGAGTCAACAAGCTGAACCGCCATAAAAAGGGCTCAGCGAGAAGCTCACCCCTTACGCATCTGGCGCAGCGCAAATGTGAATGGGTCAACAAGGGACACATCTTCAATATTTAAATAAAAAGGAACCCTGTGAATACTTTCCCTCACGGGTCATCCAGCCTAAAACGTACAACCATTTGGGGCTGCCGGGTGGCTCATCCTGCTAAGGCACAGTACATGGTACATGGCCAGTGCATGGATAGCCACTCCGGTCTGGTTTTGAATCCTAACCATGCAAGTGCTCATAGGCTAGCAGCCCGGGAGGGAGACGCCCAGTTGGCGATAACGTAGCCAAGGTAAGGGAGTGCTTCAGTGGGATGGGAGGCCAGCATCTGATCACACACTAGTGACCCCTGCTGGTCGATCAGGCATCCGCGATCAGCATGAATGAATGAATTCCTTTGACGCACATGTATGGGAGTCTGAACTGGACACTGTGGTGTGATAACAGGTGAGGCTGACAACACAAACGTTTCAGAGGTGATAACGTGCTCATCGTACAGCAATGAGAGCTGATGAACACATCTAGACATTCCAAAACAGAAATAAGGGGGAAAATAGTTCAAAAGGGGCATGTTTGAAAAATGCTCAAATTTCTTCAGCACATTTCTTCACACTGACAGAGGTGATTTTTGGAAATGTGGAAATCTAACACCATTTAAAATGAGATAGAAATACACATCTGTTGTAAAACAGTGCATGCTTGACATTTTGCAATATTACATAGAGTGTATTAAGGAAATGTTCACATACACTGTACTTTGAGAACTTTCAGATCAACCAATGTGTTTATTTGATAAGGGTACCACTGAGTTCCTGAGAGCAGCTCAACAGGTTGTGGTAACTTTGGGACAAAGGAAGAATGTCAATGCACACAGGTTAGAAGCTGTAACCCCGAACCATGGCTGCTGAACAATATGGAAGATTTGAAAACAAAAATGCAATGCTTTAAAGGTTTGTAAAGGTTTTGCTTTACCTTCATGGTCCAATAGGACCATTATACTGTCTCTGTGGGTGTGACCGTAGAACTGCCCAGCAACCACATCACTGTACTTGCGAAAGATCTCCACAAGCTTTTCATTGTAGACTTCTCTCATAGCAGTTGTCCCGATGACATAGGGCAAGTAACCAATGGGAACATGAGCTATAATGTAAGCCTACAAAGAAAAAGGCATTTTTTAAATAAATGTACTATGCCTTTTTCACAAAGTTTCAAAATAGCTAACTGAATTACATACACAGATTACATGATTATATTTACCTGCTTCCATATTAAATGCCAAAACAATCAAACCATGACACTGTACTCATGTAATGTGTCAAAAAAACTGATACCTAATAAAATGGTGCTTGTTTCACTTCCTCTTCAGCTAAAACCTCTCCACAACTATTTTTTATTGAGCCAAATTCTTTTTAAAAATTAAAAAATTTAAAAAGCAGTGCCAGGCTCCACCACGGACAGGTTTACCTTCTCGTCACTCTGTCGACACGTTTCCAGGGTGGCTTCCAACCATTCAAACTGTCCAGCCGGGTCCGTCATGTTCACAGTCACTTTGTTTGGACTGTAGTACAGATTTGTGTTCAAGCTAACTAGCCGCAATTTGGGAAGTATCACTAGTGAATAGAACCCGCCTTCACATGAAACAAAAGAAAAGGAATAACAATCAGGGCTGTATGCAAACCATCGGTTTCCATTAATTGACAACTGCGAGTGGGGAAAACATTTTTAATAAAATAAAATGATTGAATCATTATATGGTGCTCCTGCATAAACGCTTAGAAACAGTCAGAACTTTTCCCTCTAATTCTTACTAATGTTCCATACTGGCAGCAGTGCAGACGTTTTTACCTCTTCTCAGTGTTGGGAGGGCTTCTGGTTGTAACCAGGGCTCCCAAAGTTTGGCAACAGCCTGGTATATTTCATCAGTGGCTACTGGAAGCTGATCCTGAAAAAAAACAGGCTCAGTATTTGAATAGAGACTGCAGCACCATATTAACCAGGCCTTCGTCAGTTAACTGCAATGACCAGCTAAACGATTTCTTTATTGTTTTCATGAATTCATGAGTATTACAGAACCATCTTAGCAAATAAAACAGAAAATACTAATTATAATGTTCTTAATTCACCTGAAGACATGCCTTAACTTAAAAGGATGATTCAGATAAATTGTCTGAAAGGCCAAATGTAGGAGGGACTATTTCAAAATCAATTTGCACAAGAGATTAAAGGTCAAAATACAAAAGCAGCTGTTTTTCTAGTCAGCATTTTAAGTGCCATTGAATTTTGTTTATAAGTCAATCACTCTGTGCGAATGCACTTCTTTCAAGCAGTGACTATTAGTTTTCTGTCATTCAGGTTTTATGTTGATTACTCTGAAGTCTCTCGAGGAGCACTCCACTTAAACTGTGGGTAAATAACTGAAGTTTAAGCAGTCATTATCATTTCCAGTCAAAATGAGTTTTCATCCTGTAGTGTTTGTTACAGTTAATAGCAGAGAAAAAAAAGATATGTTAGATTATGTAAATGTACCAACGTTTTTGGGCTCAGGAGATCCAAAGGATCATTTTAATAAAATAACAAAAATAAATAAATAAATAAAAACCCTAGATAACTCATTTCCACATTGAGCAAGAGCAAACAAAATAACACACTCCAAAGGTTCTCTGGTAAACGGTTAAATACCTGTGGCCAATAATCATGGTTCCCAAGAGCAGGGTAGACAGAGATATCTGGGAAGAACTCCCTGATGGTGTGAGTCATGTTGCTGATAATGCGTATCACTGTGTCGGTTGAAAGCTCCTGCTCTGGGACGTGCGGGGGGCTGTCTCTGAAAAATGAAGAAAACTTTATTTAAAAATTAAGCAAAAAATTAAATATTTGTATGCCCCCAAATCCTCTCACCTGTCACTTGCCAAAGCTAATCTTTGTGTAGAACATTACATCTCAAAACTTAGAATTATGCCGAACAAGCAAAACACACGCCAACATATCAGAAGCTTAACCGATTAACAGCCTATTAAGCATGCATTCACCAGCTCAAGAGAAACAGAACTGTTGGATTACAAATAGCTTCAGTTTTGTTAGTTTCTTTTCAGATATTTTGGAGTAAAACTACAGAAACATATTTCAGCTATTTATACGGGTAAAGATATCAGATAGACACAAGAGGGAATATAAAAAAAAGCCTCTAGTTCAAACAGTTCTTTGTGATTGTGCAAATGTCAACATTATGCCATGTGTTTTTCGGGTGAATTCATGCTGAGAGCAGAATGCATTCTCGGTTACTGGACAACAGTAAATGACATGTTCATGATTGGCCTACGGTGCATACTGTTTTACTCCGACTTCTCTTTTATTTTATACTGTGAAAAAAAGAGGAACAATAACAGACCAGTTTACTGTACACTACATAACCGTTCTGCCCTGTTACCAACCCCGTCCATATGATGAAGTTTGGATGTGGGTCCTTTTCTTTCATGAATCGAAAGGCTGACTGAATGAGCTCATAAGGGGAGTCGCACAAGAAATCGCCAAACATGCCAGGGTTCAAGGCCGGTTGACCCTGGGAGGAGAAGCAAACTTTGGTGTGGTCATCTGTGATGTGATAGGTTGGGTCCAGATGCAAATCTGAGATGTGCCAGAACCGGCCTGCAGAGAAAGAAGCCGATAATTAAATTCACATCGCCCATAATGAATGAGAAACTGCATGCTCTGCAACTTCTTGTCAGCTTGTTGATAGCTTCTTCGATCTTATATCACATAATACATTGCAAATGCATGCACTGTTCCATAGAATTTCTAGATTTTAGAACTGAATGAACACACATATGATGGATGAGGCAGTCATGAGAGCTTAATGGACTGAAACGATGTGGTATTGATTGATGCATATAATATTATTTAAAAAAACAAAAACAAAGTGTGATTATAAATCAGAACCTTTCAGCACGCCATTATTTTTCCATTCTCTCTATTTCTGTGGTTAGCAAAGGAAGTGTTCAGTGCAGTAAACAAAGCATAAAACGCCTGTGACACTGAGGCTTGTGTGAAAGTATGCGGGCAGTGGCTATCTTTATTTTTGTTGGTTGTTGTAAATCGCTGTACCAAGTTTAAATGAATGAGCATATTCTCACTTTAAAAGCAAACTCAATAAAAAAGGAAACAGGAACATCAAGCGCCCAGTTGTCCTGTTCAGTCTATACGATGTTGTCTATTGGATTATGGGACGGACCCATTGTGATTTCTATGAATGTGTACACGGACATTGCTGTTTATATTACGCGTAATTAATTCTTAATTCGATCAACAGTAGGCCAAAATTCCACACTTCGTGTTGTACCTGTCTGATTGGCATTATCTGTGCGGTGCGATGAAACACTACTCAACTGTAGAGCACTTAAAAATGTATCTTTTGTCGTTCAGTAACTCACCTGAAATTGTCTCTTGAATGCGTTGTGGGCGATTCTCGATCGGGACAGCTGAAACCAACAAATGACCTCGGAGTCCCAGCAAACACAAGTACAAAACCAGCTCGGGTCCCATATTCGCCAGTAGTAAATTAGCTTTTAACATTTACATCTATGGAATGTGAAAGCTCTCATGTGACACAAACAGGAAGCATATCTAGTCACGTGACTGTATTGTAGCCACTCCACTGGAAGAGCGGTTGTCTACTGTAAGTGCTTTTGTTTGTGTGGTAAGTGACGTCGTTTAAACTGTGTACACTTGCGTTGCAGATCAGACATAAGTCGTCTTTGACAACATAATCATGCCCTGTGGTTTTTAGTTGCCTGCATACATATTCTTGCCGAAACATGCATTCTAGGGTTAGGAGTCGAGTCAAACGGCCGCTTTTACCGTGCTTGCACTAAAAATAAGTTGTAGGCTACGATTCGTTCTGACCTGTGCAAAAATACAAATGGTCTTCTTTGTGTTATTTTGTGTTATTTTAGTAAAAATATTTAGCATACACAGGTGTCGATAATGCAAAAAGCCCTCTGTGGTTAAATCTAAAGCCCATCGTCAGTTTAGCTCGTAGGTACTACAATTGGCTATTGATAATCGTTCATAATACAGAGTGGGAAGGATTATTATTGAATCAAATACTGTTATCGATTTTTTAAATGTATCTATCTAAAAAAAAAAAAGTAAAATATCAACCTTTGGAATAAAGAAAAGGCCTTTTTTCCCTTTGTAATGAGCAATGCCTGTCTTGTTTAGACAGGTATGTAGGTATGTGTGCGCATTGAAGTTTAACACCAATTCCACTGGGTGTGCATCATAATAATAATAATAATAATGTTATTGATATGATGTAGGATACATCAAGTGAAATGATTTGCATTAAATTGAAGTAGACTATTTTATAATTAGCAGTTTTTTTAAATCCCAGCATGGCCCAAAAACACACAAACACACACACGATGAATGGCAACACCACATCAGTTAATTAAGGTCATTTATTTCAGTTTACTTTGCACATTTATTCACATCATGATTCCGTATGAAAAGATTGAAGTCATTTGTATAAAAATTTTAAAAAATCATCTGATGCCATAAAACGTTTGGGCGAATGAAGTGCAAATATATGCGTACAGTAGAAAAAAATCCGTCCATAGTCCAGTAAACAGGACTGAAAAGACTGGGTGGCACAGGGGTTGATTCAGAATTTATGCCTTCTCGTAGGTGCGCACAGCCACGATGTCTTCGAACGAAAGTTTCTGCGGAAAAATACCAAAGGAATAAGGCTACACGCTAAACTGGGTTTCATATGTAGCCTATAGCACTAAATAGGTCTACATACCTAAATAATGACTTTATGCACTTCCCGTGGCCTATTCTTTAATACAAATAGCAAATATAGGAAAAACAACCACAAACACAAGCGCAATACAATAAAAGACTAACAAGATATGTTCCCCCCTACACTGAAATTGTTCCCGTATTGGGTCAGTTACGACATTGGTTTGCTTAAGCCGCAGAGCCTACGTCTGGAAAAAGCTTAACGTCCCAAATATGTGATTAGGAATGGTCTTAACTGAACATTATGATGCTGGTGTTAGAATAACTACTGGTAATTGAAAGAAATGGAGTTCAAGTTCAACACACTCATATTTTTTGAATGTATTTTTGGGGGGATTCCAAAAAAAAAAAAAAAAACTCATAAAAGGGTTAAATACCTATTGGGGCCTAACGGGCATAGACACTATCAAAAGGGATTCATTGGGGGTGATAATTTCTCATCTTTGTCTTACCATGACCAGTTTACCGTCCTGTATCTCTCGGACGAACTTTGTCTCCTTGCCGTCCCACTTCTGCACGTGCACAAACTTGTCTCCTTCCATGTTCAGCACAGACTACAATTCACAAAATGCATAGGGCTAAGTTTTTTTTAATTTTTTTTAAAGATACTACTTGCGCTGTGCAGAGTAAAATGTTCAGTGTTCATTGAAGGGCAGAACACTTTAAGAACGCACAGGAGTCCAAAAGATAAAATGTGCCATACCTGAGTACAATATGGACAAAACATAACTCAGGTGTTTTATATGATCTTTGTTATGTACTGGTAAAATCAGTTCTAATGCAATGTTTTATAGAGACAAAACGCAGGGCACAGGTCATGTGAAAATGCTGATAGATATTGTTGTGCGGCCAGAGTTGTGCTTTGTGCATTTTTGCACTGCTGCAGGGTTTGCGTAATGTGTGCTGTTATTATTAAAGCAATATATAGAAAAAACTGTAGAGCACTGTGCAATTTCTATTTTACCGTACTCTGAGTTTATCACATCTAATTCACAAAAAGACTTACTTTGCAGTTTCTGTCATCAGCAGTAGCTTCGTCGAACTCCTCCCCAAGTTTGAAGGATATTTCAGTGTTCTTGAATGTACTCTGTGTTTTCACAAATACTTTGTCTCCGTCCTTGCCAATGATCACTGTTGGTTTCGTGACATTGCCAACTTGCCTTGTTGCAAATCCGACTCCTGCAGGAAGATAAAACAAAATAGCAGTAAGTTATAGCGAACGCTATTGTGCACAAGTATGTAGTGATGCAGTTTTTTCCAGACCGCCGGGAAGATTTACCCGCAAGACACCGGTATATATTATAGGACTTGTATGTTTTATTCCCGCTACGCGGTATAGCGCAGGTCATTATTGGGACGTTAAAGGCTACGAAGTGTACACATGTTAAATACATTTTATTTAACTCACCGATAGCTTTCATGTATTCATCAAAATTTTGGCTGTCTACCAACTTCCAGGTGCCACAAAATGCATCAACCATGCTGAAAAGTTGAAGAGCTGTCAAGCAGATAACGGAGAATAAAAAGTAGATGTTCACAAAGCTAATGCCTCGTTCTGCAGGGTCCCTGTGCATTTAAAGTAGTTCTAAATGTAATATTAATACTCAAGTGAGGGGGCGGAGACGATGGCGAGAAGGTGGCTGCACATCCTCATTGGCTGTTTGGGGGAAATCTGTGAATCTTGATTGGTTTCGATGGAATGTGTGAGCGCGAATGGTGCGTTGCTCATTTCTACGGTTTTACATTTATTGTTTTGGGCTTTGACTGGATTCTGCTTTACCAAGACCGCCAGTGTATCGATTTGTTTCTGCCATGTTATCTCAGATAATATTAATTAAGACGTGCATTCGCCCTGCACTTGTACATACAATTACACATTATAATTTACTGTTTTCCTGTTTTGAACCGAACACTGTTTTCTTACAATAACATCTATGTTTGATTGGGGTTATGATAGCCTTTCAGCCTTGTAACAACAACGACAGCCGTTACTATCAGCAAAATCATCATATGTGAGGTAGGGACTCAGGTACCTACCTCAGACCTACAGCTATAAATGTACAGAAAAGTCACTTCAACTTGGAAAAAGTAGATTGGATTATATTAAACATTAAATTGCCTATATTCAGTGTCCTACAGCCACACCATATATGAACACAGAAATTGATTCAAAACTACTTCCCAATATTTATTGATTGATTGATAAGTAAATAAATGCAGAGGGCAGATGTTAACATTATTGCGCTGCAGTGCATTCAAGGGTAGAAATCTTTGCCATACTCATACAAGGACTCAATGTTTTGGGTGTGAATGTTGTGTTTTGCTGTGACCTTAAAGTCAGGGCTGATCTCCCAGTTTCTTGAAAGAAGCCAACTGGAATTCAATTCTGTCACTGGACTCAGTCCAAAGATACCATTATTGAAGCACGAGGTACAGCTTGATTGGGGATTTGACAATAGTCATATGGGCATTTGATTAGATTGATAATGCAGGGCATTGTACGGCTTGGAATTCTGGTTTGAAATATCTGCTATTGTCATGGAGTCTAGGCCCATCTACCATTTGACATGTTCAACGTATGTAATGTACAGTTAATGCAAGGGAAGGCAGTAGCATCCACAAGCCATTTTACTATCTCCCAATAACCAAGAAGCTATTTTAAAAACATTTTGCAACACGATATGTGTTTTTACTTTTGCTGGGTATTTGTCAGGATGATATATGATACAAAAGCACACAGAAAACAACACTTTTATTTAAAAAATGCAAGAACAAATATGCTCAGTTACATGATCAAGAAAGAAACGCCTTCTGTTCGGAAACATGCATTTCATGGCTGTGTGCATTCCTGCACTTAACTGGAATTTTCTTCATTTTTCTTGAGCAGAATGCAGTTGCAGGCCTGAGAGTCAACAAATATGTCAGAGGAGTGTTTGCAGAAGCTATTCACACTGCTTGCTCACTCATGAAACTACATGAAACACAGCAGAAAAAAGTGTACAGTAGCACGATTTGTTCCACTTTTTCCAAAATATTTAATGTCACTGAACACGCAATTGATAATCATTTGAAGTGCATCTTCCAGTTACTAAATAAATCAATATACAGGACACTGCCATAAAGTTTGCTCGTGCCAAACGCATACAACTGTGTATGAAATTACATTGCAAAGACCTAGAAACAATTCTCAGTCCCCTTATTGTGAATATCTTTATGTACATTCATATTTGTGATAATTATAAGAATAATAATAAAACATTTAAATTGCACAACAGTTGGTGGGACTGGTGCACTTTTCTTTGTAGAGTCTGTATTGTGGTGGACATGTTTACATTGCATCAGGGGCATTTAGCAGACGCTGTTGCACAACCTTTGCATTTTTTTACATATTATCAGTTATACAGCTGGATATATACTGAAGCAATTCAGGCTCAGTAATAGCTCAAGGGGACAACGATGGTGATCTACCTAGGAATCTGACCTGCAACATTTAGGATACAAGCCCAGTTCCTTTCCTAAATAGATTTAAGAGATATATTGTAATGGGCGTATTAGCCTTTCCCGCTCAATGTACTGTTTAAATTGTGCATTTAGTCACGGAAGAAAATGGTTTGTATCCAGGTCTTTTAATAAAATGAACTTTCCTGATTACCCCAGGGTGCTCTTTGAAAGACTACACTGACAGACTTTATTAAAGGCAAACTATTTCCATTAATCCTAATCAAGGAATAATCTATATTTTGGTTTTATTTTGAATTTGTAGACTATTGCAGATTTAATTACATCAAGGCATATGTATTGTTGGTTGGGTGGTAGGATTATGTGTACAAGCTTAAAACCAAGAGAAATAATGTTTGTTCAATTGATCTGGAATCTTGAAATATGTGGTGCCCTCTGCTGGTCAAAACAATGAACGCTATCAAGACAAAAATAGGCACACAAACTTAAAGAAAACTAAGTACAGGATTTATTTTTTACACCTGGTATTTCATGTGTAACTTACAACAGACAATATCATTCTAGTAACAGCATGGCCAAGTTAACAACCAGAGGAAAATCTGTAGGTTTGTTATTGCAACACACTGTAAAAAGTAATTAGATTCAACAAATAAAAAAATAAATACACTGAATCCAGAAAATCTGTTCCATCCTACTCGTCTAATGGTTGTTCATAACCATAATATGGTCCACGGTCCATTGAGGAACTTCGAAATTGGATGGTCCTTTATCGTTTCTTCTTGTACGATGACAACAAACTACAGCTGACCCAATAGTCACGGACTGTTTCACACAGTTAGATCTGACAAGTATTGACAACACTGCAGCACATGGAGCGTAACCTTTATAAGAGTTGATGGGCACTAAAGTGATGCCTTTAGTTGCAAACAGAATGTAAACACTTTAACAAGTACTGGGGGGGGAAAAAACTACCATATACTTTAAACAACTTTCTGTCAGTAATAATAATTAATTATGGATATTTGACAGTATAAAACACACAAGGTAGAGGTCTTATTGAAGCACACAGATTAACCACGAGTATAAGATAAAAACTGTATTCACGTCACCAAAAGGAATGTTTATACCTTTGTTGTGCAAAAATAGACATTGCTGCAACTACGAGTCGACATTCGGCGAAAACGCTTTTTCTTGCAACACCTGTCAAATGGGGGAATGCTACACCTGTCACATGGGAGAACTCCCCTCTCTCACCTACAGAAAGAACGCTGCACACTTCCACGCATGGCGCTACTCTGGCACTGGTCTCTCGGTTGGTTTGCGGCACGCGGTAACGGGCGGAAAGACGGATCGAAGCCATCTCCGAGTTACGTCTATCCAGGTGTTTTATCGACTGTGTGTTGACTGACATCCCGCAGCTTGACTGCAACAAGCGAAAACAACAGCCTCCCGTTGTCCGGAGCCTGGATTCAGCTGCAGCTGTTGGCGATGTTGCATAGCACTGCACGTGTAGGTTACAGTTGTCTGGTCAATGAGATTTATGGGGGGAGGGGGGAAGTGGGGGGGGGGGTGGTGGTGGTGAGGAGGAGGCCCATGGGTCTCTTGTTTTTTCGGGTGGGGTCACAGGCTTAGCTCGCCGGGCGCCCTCAGGCCATTACGTTCCCTCCGCCTTCTCCTTGTCGTCTGAGCTTCCGGAAGCTTCCGCCGCTGACCCCTCTGCACCCTGCTCGCTGTCATCTGCTGAGCACACAGAGATACAATTCTGTCTTTTTTCCCCATTACCTGTGAGTGGAATTATTACTATTATTATTATTATTATTATTATTATTATTATTATTATTATTATTATTAATATTATTATATTATTACTGTGTATAATCATCACAACAATAATACAAATAAAGTCATCATTTTTATTTGTATAGCATATTCCTACAACCTAAGCACAGTTCTAATGAGTCACATAAACAAAACGAACAACTGGTGAAATACAGTAAGATGGCAATATGAAAACAGCAATTAGCGCAGAGTGTGTATATAGAAACACCTAAAACTGCAATGTAACAATAATAATAAAACATACAGTGATCCAGACCTACTGCTCAGCTTAGATATGCCTATAGGCTCTAAATTGGCACACTTTTCTACATCACTAATTTACCACGCAGCACATCCTGTTTTTGGGGAGGTTCTTCAGGGACCAGAGCTCCCAGCACAAACTCCTCAGGAAAAGCTGATCTCATGTTAAAGTATTCAAACACTCCACTGTTTGGTTCGTCGCCCAGTGCGCAAACACCCCACGAGTGATGGGGTAAATAAAGTGGTGGGTCCTGTATATACATTGAATCAGCGATGAGACGTCACTGCGCCAGTAATAGGTGAGGTTCTGAACGCTGGGACGAATGACAGATCAAGCTGGTAGCTACTATGACTGTTTTATACTATATGCTGCTGTGTGGCTATTCACTGCGGAATTCAAACACAGCACAGGAATACCGAATACTTGTACCATTCCCCATCAAATCACAAAGAGTGTGATGTTCCACTTGTTGATCACCATAACATGAGGGATATACACAGACTGGGTGACTGTAAGGCAGGGGTCCTCAATCTTATCCAGAAAGGGTGCAGACTTTTGTTCCAATCAGGCAGTAACACACCTGATTCTACTAATCAA
This sequence comes from Anguilla rostrata, assembly GCF_018555375.3. Lineage (NCBI taxonomy): Eukaryota > Metazoa > Chordata > Actinopteri > Anguilliformes > Anguillidae > Anguilla > Anguilla rostrata. Next base: position 47,303,095 of record NC_057938.1, read on the forward strand.
GGTCCTAAGCAAACACTCTAGTGGTTGATTAGTCGAATCAGTTAACTGCTCGGTAGGAATGAAAGCCCGCCCCCAAACCGGCCCTTTCTGGATAAGGGTGAGGACCCCTGCTGTAAGGTGTCGTTGTGTGCCACGCGGTGGGCGGTGGGTGTAACTGGCAGGGGTCGCTAACAGGAGCGGATTTGGTCACAAGTGCAGGACTGCTAACTGTACGGGAGGAGCGACCTGAGGAAAAAAAACCCCCACCCAATGCTCCCTTCTCCTAGCCCAGCTGTGGATTATACACCGCCACGCCCTTAACTTCCTTTGATTTAAAATGGGAATCATGCCACAGTGATTCAGGGCCATTCTCTGAAGAGGGGAGCTGAAAAGCTGTTCTGTGTTCTGCTTTATACCGTGCTGCCTTGGCTCCTTTGAACGGCTCCGCAAACTTTAAAGTTCAAATGAATCGGAACAAAGGTTTATCTGGCAGTTACTTTAAATGCTGTGTTTCTAGAAACCTTTGTAGTTTTCCACTGAACAAATCCCCTGCGGTTTAGAAACACGATCGGATTCGCCGTCGCCAAAACTTGTGCCAAACGCACACTGAAGTGATTCAATCCTCAATCGAACGGGGTCATTAAAATCGGACTGAGCCGAAGCAGCCAAAGCAATTTCGACTTCCACGCTGCTTCAATTGGTTGGAATCAACTGATTTCATAATGAAGCTATTAACTCCTATTGTTTGATGCTTTCATGAACTCCACTGTGCGCGCATTCGCTGGACGCTCAGCCGCACGGCTTTTTGGATAAGAAATGTGGTCATAGGAGCACGTTCTCCTCATTTCGGAATTTACAGGGCCCGCTGAACGAGACCTCGGGGCTCCTTTAATGTTTCTCATCCCTGTGCCGAAGCGGAGCTGCTGTATTTACCACTGACGGACAGCTGGGCCAGCTTGTCCGGAAGGTCGGCGGTGCCGGCCCCAGCGGTGGACCCTAGGATATCGGGAAGGGCGTTTCGCCGCCCGGTCCTCCCTGTCGCTGCGAAATCGGTGACAACAGGCTCCACATCAGTCATCGCTGGGCCCTCTCCTCATAGCCTCGCCTGGAAGAGAACACGCTTTGTTACAGTATGTGCTGGCATTATTCTGACATGGCAGCCCAAGGGCAGCTAACATGTTATTATTATTTTTTTTTTTGGTGACTCAGCTTTGAGGGACTGATACCTTGAACCCATAGTTATTTAAATAAATTTGAATAAAGATGACTAACAACCATTATTACAAAATGTCATTTCATGAAAAAAAATTAATGCTTGAAAGTTAGGATTGGTTCAGGAGCCTTTAAGGACTTTCAGAATCAGAATCAGGGTTAGTTCTCTGCATGGACAAGGCAGTTTCCTAGGGCGCTATTCATCTGCAGGGTACCAAATGAAGGGGGTAAAAAAAATAAAAATACATGCTTGCACCCATGATAGTCGAGAGTAGGCAGTCCACCCCCATGACCCACCAACACCACCCCCCTACCCCCCCACCCCCCGCTCCACAATCTTGCCTGGGGTGGCAGGAAGGTCAGAACTGTACCCGATCAGAAGCGACACAATCAGATTTATACTGTATGAAGCTACTTTCCCCTGCTGCTTTGTACATAGTCGCATGTGCTGTAAAAATGGCATACACATAGAAAGCAGACACTGCAAAAAAATCACAAAAAAAAACAATCAGGCATGATTTAAGCACTCAGACCCTTGATACGCACCCCATGCACTTCTCATGTCATGCCTTTAAACAGACTGTGAGAAAAATCAATCTTGTATCAACTTGGATTCATAAAAACATAATAAAAAGGAACAGCAACCTTATTCTGTCAATCCAAACCTAATATACCTTCCTTTCCACACCACGAGGCAAACATTTTCGTTCCGGTCTCCATGGCGCCCGTGATAAATTTCACAGCATCTCTCCTTGTATTCTGTTGGGGTTACAAGTCACTCAGCCACAGTCCACAGTTCAAAACTGATCATGGCGAAAAATATAAATGACCTTTGTTATAATGATCCAGCGATGAAGGATATTTTACTGACTGTGAGAGAGACATTTTTCATCCACCGGCTCTAATCAATATACCGGGTGCAGTACAGCTATGGTAAATTATGTGACTTAGCCGGATAGGTTTGTTTCATGTATCCTCCAGCGTCCCCCTTCACCAAAATGCTATTCCAATTAGAGCATGCCCTTTGCACCGCGGAATCCAAACGTCAATTAAATGGATTTTTCTTCACGAATGCAGAAATGACTTTATTGGTTACTCGCTGTTTATCAGATCATTTTGGCCAGCAGAGGGCTCTTTTTCCTGTGATTAAAAAGGACAATAGGACGATGGCAACTGTGATATGCAGTCACCATTTCAGAAAGTCTTTTCTTCCCTTTCCATTTCGAATACATTAAGATTTCTTTGTTGGCATTAATTGTATGGCTGCACACAAAGTCAGAGCACTATCACAACTGAGTAATCAATTACTGCATGTAGAACAGCATGACTTTTAATAAAGTATCGATGCAAAAAGCAAAAAGGAAATTAGAATTATTCTCTTTCAATCCTCTGTCACAGTAGCAGTTTTCGGGCCTGTTCCTCTTTAATACCCCTGACAATACAGTGGATGAGAACCAAGAGAGATCTCAAGGGTCTGCTTTGATCATATGTACCAGGGAAGGGCAACTTCAGTCTTAGAGAGTCTGGTCATTTTAAAATTCTCCTTCACCTTCTATTTGTCTAATTGGAGTCATAACTTCAAAAGGAGAGTCACCCCACCCGAAGTATGAAATCCATATGAAGGAAACCTGAAAGCAGCAGGACTCCGGCCTGCTCTGAGTGGCTTTGCTTACTCTGTGTATCAGCGCCTCCATGTGAAACGATGCCTGGGCCGGCCCTGACAGTGACTTGCAATCGACAGCATTCAAATTTGCACCGAGCGAGCCGCTGTTCACTTGCAAGCCGGCACTGATTCAGGGGAACATTTGTGACATATCGAACTGTCACAGCATCCCCGCTTTCAGATGTACCTGACTCATAATAATATCAAGCGTGGTGCTGTCAGTGTTACGCACGATATGTCATGTTTTATTTTTGTCCTTGGACAATTCAGCAGATCCAAAATTCGCCCCATGGGAAAATGTGCTTTTGAGCATTCCCTCTGATGGATTATTCATGGCAGTGGGGAAAGTAGGTTTTCACTGACAGATAGATGTGGGTAAGTAATGTGTGGTTTCAGCAGGGCACTTTATAAATTTGTGCTTTTACAATATACTGCAACAGGCTTACAATACAGCTGCTCACTGTGCAGAGCATACAATGGCCTCAATGTCTCCTTACCAAGTTAGTTAGGGAGGATATATCTAACCCCCTCAAACAGGTGTTCCCCAAGGACCCATGCTTGGTCCTTTATTCTCTGCATTTGCAGTCAATTGCTTTGATTTGTTATTTCTACCCATTGTTTTTCTACAACTGTTATCCTGATCACACTATTTTTCTCCAAACTCTCTTATTTGGACCAATCCGTGATACACAGCTATATGTCACTTGCCATCGCAGCCTTGTCAGTCCCTCTGGAGGAGTGCAAATAGCTAAATAAATTAATATAATCCTCTGGCCCTGAGACACATCCTGCTATCTAAAATTCCCTTTATAGAGCCTCCATATTTTATCTGTTGTATCTGCAGTCAGCAGAACCAGCAGGTGATAAAAGATGATCTTTTTTTACTGTTTGAAAGCCTTCTGTAATAGAAGGCTTTGAGGGTAGCTTTAGTTCTGCTTAAACATTTCTGCAAGATTTTTACCACTTTCTTTAGGCCTTGTATACCTGTATACATCATATATACATGTGCATGTAGCAATATTTATACATGCATGCATACATACAAAAATACATGCACACATACACACATACAATATGCAATATTTCACATACAATATACAATACATACAATGTGTATTACTGTATTCCCTCCATTGATTTTAGGGTTGCTGTAATGAATTTTCCTTCTTTTCACCGTAAATTTGTCATGTTTTCCTGTACTTCATCTCTCCTGTAAAATAAGACTATTGGTAGATCATTTCATCCACCCCTTTCTTTCTGGAGCCAGCCAATATTATAACTGCATAATCACTTATTACCTTAAATTCCGCCCCTTAAATCCTGTCCCCTTCAAGCAACACCTGGATTTTCCCCCTGCTCCCCAATTGTCATATTTACAACTCTGAACTGTATCTAATTGCTCGCTGATTAACTGTATTTCTGTTTCAGCATGTGTAATATTGTGTCGAATCATTCAAATGTGGTTTTTAATCTGGATTTATTTTCTCATCCATCAGTTACCACAATTACCTTGTGCATTGTAGGGTGCCGCGGACATGGGTGTCTGCTGCTAATGAATCACCCCCTCTCTCTCTGCACTCCATTTTCTGAGATCATCTTGTGAGGCGTAAAGCATTTTACTAACGGCTCTGAATTCTGAACCGTTCTCCTTCCCAGCGCACACGCTCGCTGCGCTTTTTCACGGTCGCGCAAGGTTATGTGCGGAGAATCCTTCGATCGTTGGGCGCAGGGCGTTCTGGAGCCGGCATCAGCCTGGCACCGTTTGAGTCATTTCCTTCAGCTGAGAGGGAGAAGATGGCGGTGGAAGCATGGCTAGGGAGTCCACAGGTGAGAGAGCCAAGAGACAACAGCTTGCGAGCGTTTGAATGCGAGGCTCAATATTACACTGCCGCCAGAAGTGGATGCCTTGTTTTTCCATGAGTCAGAGCCCATCTGCACATCCGCCAGTATCTCCCCTTTTACACGCACTTCCTCTTGTAGCCAGTACACCCAAGGGCAGTCTACTTTGAGCCCAGCTAGATTTAGATGTCCAGGTAAGACTGGATCTGAGTAAGATGTACAGGGAGGAAGTTGGGATGCTTCTTCCACAGTACGTCCACACTTACACAGTACTACAACTCCTACCTTCATTGAGGTGCTTAACCTGAACTGCATAAGAAAGACATACAGTATAAATGTATGCTGCATTTAAGCTATTTACGTCACTCTGGGTAAGAGTGTCTGGTAAGCAGAAATTAATAAAAAGATTTCGGCATAACCAAAACTTATCCCGGTGTGAGAATCCAAATCTCTCCGCCACCTGCACTGTAGGACTATAAGGTGGTATGGCTGTTGATACGGTAATAATAAATTCCAATATTCAGTTGTGCAAGGCTGCAAGTGCAAACACTTGCTCTTGCTCCTAATGAAAGACATTTCTTTTAAAAGAGGGCTGAAACATGTTCCATTAAGAGTCAGGCCGGCTCAGCTTTTAAATGCAGCTAAATATCTCTTATCTTTGTTATGATCAGACCCAAGATGAATCTCAAACATGTTCAACAAAATACAGTCTGCTGATTGTCCACAAGGCATCTCTGTAGCCTCAACATTTGGATAAGGTACTAATTAAGCTTTTCATCATATGAGTCATTAGCCTGAGGATTAATATGGAGATTAATAGTAATTCCATTAACACCTCCTGCTAGATAACCAGGAAGTACAAACCTAAAAATAGACATAACCTCCAAGCATCAAAGAATGACACCGAGCCAGGAACAGTGGAACAGTTTCCAAAATAGACCATCCTTGAAGATGACAATTTGTGATATATAAAGAAACGCATCATTTTACCATTCAATACATTCATATTGACAACATCAGTTTGCAAAATTATTTTGTTCCACACACATCTGTAAGGATTTTATGAATCCTGAAACAAAAGTGCAGTTCACTTATATTCTCAATGTATAAATTGTTAAGCTGTTCTGGATAGGCTGCCGCGAGCTAAATACTCTTTAGCAGACTAAAAATAGAGATTGTGATTGGCAATCCCTCTCTAATTAACCTGCACCCCTGCGGCGATGTTTTATAATGGGGTAGATGGTTGGCGTCGACATGTAACACCATTTCGCTGAAGAAGGCTGCTTGCAGAGATCTTTGAATCTTTGGCCTGATCTTACTGGAAAAATGGACATGAAAAATGAGTGCGGATCCTTTTACGAATGTAGTCATGCTATCCTCATGTATCCATTAGAAAATGCTTTGCCCAAACAAGGGCATATGAGTGCAAGGAGAGGCAAAGTGAACTGTAATATCAGTGATTGGCTATTTCAATTGCTGAAATAGCCAATCATACGACAATATAATTGATGGCTAGCTTTAAAGCACAACTACCCAATGTTCAATTCACGATTACCACGTAATGTGTATATGTACACTGGGTTTTAAATTAATTTACTTTGTTTTATTAAGAAATGCCAATACTTTTCTAAAATTTGAACCTTGCTGAAATGCAAGGTAGATGTAACAGGCATATATGAAATAAACAACCATACAAACAATACTGAAGTAATTCAAACTTAGTGCATTTTATCAAATGCTTTACTATGTATGATTGTCTCTAAGAACAGCAGTAGGCAGCCACTCACTTCCCCCTGCTCTTTTCAACCGCAGCTGAACTGAATTTTCTTCTCGGCTAAAACCTCAACCTCTGCAATTTATTAACGTCCAGATGGCGCTGACCTTGAAATGTACTCCTGCAGAACATGCAGGGACTTGTAATGTTGCAGCCTTTGATGTTTATCGCTAACGGAATACATTACAGAGATAAAGCAACACACCGTCCACAAATTAGCTCTAAAAGCATCCTGCTGTTTTCTGCTCATGTACATTACATCAGGCATAATTGATTCATTGCACACCACTCTTTTAAGTCAACGTGCTTTAAGTAACTAAACATATTTTAAGCCTTCGTGTTATTTTCATAATGAGCACCGGACATGCTACATTTATGTTTGTTAACTATTTCAGTGTGAGTGAAGGAACGTAGGCTAGGCAACACCTGTTTAATGCTACTGTTTAAATACTGAAGCAACTGAGTATTAGTAGTGCATATACTGGGCCAAACGAAATAAATTACAATACAGTTTTGAGAAACAAGCCACAAATAATCATGAACGTGGAATTCTTATTTGTTACACTCTTTTCTTATCATTGATTCTATCACTTCCCCAGTTTGCGTAAAATGACCAAGCAGATTTGCGCAACCATATGTCTTGCCGGTTTCCCCGTTGGCTTAAAACTGGTGCGTGCGCGAAGTGACCATATGTTCCGGGGAATGGCGTCAGGCCGCAGCAACGCAGTCCTGCAATCTCGCAGATGGCTTTCACTCCCTCGGAGGAACAGTAACGCATCAGACAGGGAGAGGGCGAAAGCACGACTACACGCGGCAGTCTGAGGCTATAATATGTCTGCTCTGTTCTCCACTGCCCGCCAACAAAGGCAGGCCTCTACTTTTATGTCAAGGAAGCGACCCATATTGTCCATTACTGGAGCCTTCCTTTAGAAATCTTTAGAAAGACAAGTATTTATTTCCATCAAAAGAGCTGGAGTCAATAACACAAGGGCTGTCTGTTCTTTCTGATTCAGTGCTTGGTCTTGTTACGTGGCTCTGTTCATGTTCTTCCCCGCTATGGGTCAGGAGATTCAAAAATGGTTTTCTTTTCAGGGTGTTTTTGCTTCAGGCTTACCTCAGCAACTGCAGTGGTGATGACTGGTCATGTAAAAAAAAACACATTTTTTTACCACTGAAAAAGGGAGTAGTGAATTGAAGTTGACTTGAATTTAAAGTTGATTTTGATGTGATGTGATTGTGATGTAAATCAGATGTGAGATGAATTTAATAAATGATCGTGAGGCACTGACTTGTGGATAGCAGCAAGCTACAGGAGGCTTTGTCTGTGAGCTGTGAAATATGAGCCTGAGCCTTTGAATTGAAGGGATTTAATAACCAAGCTTTGTTTAACACCCTGTTCGAGAGATCCCAATGACAAAGCTAATATGATTGGAGAATGTGCCCAGGTTGGCTTGGTGCTACTTCTTAAAGAGAACAGCAGTGACAGGTAACAAGTCTGTATCCAAGCAGTTGGATGCAGCCTTTAATTGACCAATTAGAGCTGTTGATTGCACAGTTATCCCACCTGGGTCTTTGGGTCAAATTTGACTGATTTCAAAATCATTTGAAATCTTACATATATTTTCTATTTGCTTTCTTGAACTGCTTAAAAAAACAGTCAAGCACCACTTCCCCAAATGCATGACTATGTTAGAAGAGTTTCTATCCATAGGCAATATTGGTCAAAAGAATGTAGACTGCAGTAACTACATTATTTGGCCACATACAGGTGTTGACAGATGATCCAGTCTCAGGACAGTAAACGAGTAGCAGGTTCTCTTTTTTCCCCTCCCTTAGGATTTTGAAAGGCGAAGCTAGGACGAATGCTAATTTATTCAGTGGCAGAGACTTGAAAGGGGAACCCACGGCATGCAAAACCGGTGATTACCCAAGCTTACGCTGCCCTTCATGCCCTGTAGATCGCCTACATTTGTCAGCACATGCATACGGTGCGTTGAAGCCACACAGCCGCCGACCATGAAGCTGACGCGAACCTTTATGCTTCAGCTTCTGCGGTTAAATAGACGAGCGTCCAATAGGTCTGCGAAAAGTGTACGATGAAAGAGCAGAACCTCACAATGCAGCAGAGCAGAATTCTAATCTCACAATAGTCTGTGGGCTTAGGACACAAAGGGGCACAGGTACACCCACGCCCAGTTTCATGACAAAACAACAGGGCTGCTGGGCTGTCCATGGTTCACTTTCTAGGGTCTTCAGATGTTATTTGAGGTTTACTGCATGTTTCAACTGGCCCACACGGTGTTGTTGTAATGAAGAATACTCAGAGATGTCACAGATGTTTCTGACCACCAGCTGGCTTTATAATGGCAATAGAACACAGGCATTGAGGGGTTTTGTTGTAGAGCTAGAAAATACATGTCATGTTTCCGGGGGCTATACATATGAATCGATTCATTTTGTTGCATTTATACCATAGGAAATAGTTTTTGTCGCTTTAGACCACAAACCTCATATCTAAGCTATCCTTCATTGTGCAGAAAAGCTGTTTTGGCCAAACGAAAGCATACACCAAAACCTAAAAAAAAAACCCTCAGGTAGTAATCAATCTCTTTAAGACATCATACCTGTACATAGATGGGCCTCCCTGTCTGGTATTGAACATGGACGGTACCAGTGCAAACTGCTGCCAGGAGCCCCAAAGGATCATGCACGATTGGCTGGACCAGGCAGCTGGGCTGAAAGCATCTCATCATGCACCAGCTATCCCTGCTGGTCCATTGAGTTGCACACTAAGTGTCTTCCTCAGACTCATGTCTGTGTGAGGCTGGCTTGTGAACTGTGGCAGAATAAGAAGCAGTGGTTGGTACTGAGCACTTTGCCTGCGCTCTCCTGAGCAGTTCAGCAGTGAGAGGAGAAAAACTGTACACTTTGTGAAACATATTAAAGGGAACCTTTCCTAGCATTACTTTATATCATGCCACCTTTCCTTGCTCTGCCATTTTAAAAGCACTTTGGCAAAGAGCATACGTCAAACGATTCAGTTACTCGTATATAACAATAAGTGTCCAATTATACATAGTGCTAATATATTGTCAGTTTTGAAAGTGTACAGTGTATTAACGCTGAAATGTTTTGAGAGTTTTAGAGTTGAGCAGTCAGACGCATAATGAACATTCAAATAATAACATTGTCATTAAAATAAAATATGATTCTGCCAATGATGATGATGACAATGATTATAATATCCCTTTCTAAAAGAATAGTAATTCCTCCTCTACTATTAAAAAAAACACATATGCATAGGCCTACAGTGCAGGAAGGCTTATTAGCTTTGAGAAAGTGATATTGTAATCATCACCATCTTCAGCATAAGCAGTAGGGAGAATTACAAATCATAATGCATTTGAGTGACAATGATAATACCTGAATGTATGACATGTGTCTCAGTGCTCAACTGTAAAACTGTATTTCAAAACATTTAGGCCCAAGTGTTAAGACACTGTGTGCTTTCAAAATTGACAAGATATTTGCACTATTTAAAATTTGACACTTATTGCCATACGTGTTTCGCAGAATCGTTTGACATACGCTTTTAAAGTTTTACCATGTACACAGGTGCTTATTTCATAGTTCTCAGTGAGGAAGCATACAACTCTGGAACCAGAATGACTCAGCATTTGTCCCTACCTTTTTCAGTGCAATCATTTTTGCCAGTTTAGTAATCGGCAATATTAATGAAAATAATTGTCCTCGTGCTGAGAAAAGTATCACCTTTATTTGCAAATTAGTTAAGTTTAAGGACAGATATAGACTGGCTCCTGGTCTCTATATGGCCGTATTTTTGATGAATAAAAATGAGAATCGGGTACTGATGATAAACCACTGGCACTTGAGCTGTCGAAACTTCTAAATAATGGGGCACCTGCTATTTTGGGCCACCCATCGTCATTTTCCATTATTTCCATCATTTGCCTCCCATTGTGAGGAGAGGAGTGATGGAAATGCACACAGCAGCCATCCACAGCTCACACACCGGAGATGCAGGTGAGTGGATGAGCCCCCTAATGTACCCTGCACTCATGGATTAGACATTACAGCCACAACACGGCCAGAACCGCCTCCCCCCACACACACACACACACAGACCCCCTCCCCCCCACCTCACTTCCACTTCCCTGAGAGCTCAGGCTCTGTCAAACTTGGATTTATATGAATGCGAGTGAACAAACACTATGGCGGCTATCAGGGCCACAGCTATGAATTCTCAAGCCCCTGACAAAATATATTGGGAGGACCCCCCCCCCACCCTCATACATATTTTGTGACAAATGAAATACAGCTACTCCCCATATCCAGGGCCCCCCTCAGGCCTGAGCCTGGGACAAAGTGTCCCAGTTGCCCACCTACCCCCCCACCCCCGCCCCAACTGCAGCGCTGGCAGCTATATCCTATATTCAATTATGCAATGCAACTAATCAAAGTTTAGACAGGCCGCACTGTTTTCACACAGCCACTCATATTCATTGTTTGGAAAGACTGACAGACAGAAACGGTCTGGGGGGGGGGGGGGTTGTTTAGCGCCCACTGATCCCAGTGAGTTCCATTCAGATGAAAGCAGGGTGACTGATCACTCCTACCAAACACAGCAGGGCCCCCTCTCCCGGCTGGGTATAACTGCGTCAGCACAGGGAACCTGACCTCAGTCTACCTCCCCACTGTATACATTAAGGGACTGTGTAGTAGCACCAGATACCAAAAATTCAGCATGAATGGAGTTCTCACAGCTGTAAACAAAAGAAAATGAAGGTCTGAGCGAGACTGCCAGGGAATTAATGATGTGCTGGCCTGTAACTGCAACAAATGGAAATGCCACACAATTCATTAACCTGCAGCAGAAATAATATGGTCTAATTATTACACTTGACCTAAAAATAATAATAATAATAATAATAATAATAGAGTGGGGAATTGGAGCCACACAGCAAATCAATACATGTAAAAATAACAAGGCTAATTAATATTATAAAATGATTATATGGCAGAGAAGGATGCAAACTGTGAATGGAGAAACAAGACAAATACTAATTAATCATGAACAATGTCAACATTATTGTACCAAGAATGCTATATTTACTGGGTTACTTTAAGAGATTGTGACAGCCATTTCCTGCTTAATCATGGTATGCTGACTGCTGAACATCATATTTGCAGCAACTGCTGTAGGGGGAAGTCACAATATTTCTCTTTTTTCTTTGTTAAAAGCACAGACTTTACAATGATGGTTGATTATGAAGATTGCTTCCATAATTTGTGCTAGCCAGCTTCAAAATGTAGCTATATTTGGAGACGCTGGCCTTCTTTGGTTTGTGCTACCCAGAGGACATGGCTCACAGTGTTTACTGTTGCTGTCACTCAAATGTCAAACATCCAATCGGCCGCCTACTTGATGCATGAATTCAGTCAAATGGCAGAATTCCGCTTAAACTCTTCTATCATACAAAAGTCTCACGCAGGCTGGTTCTAAGATACATCTGTCTATTCCTTCACATCTGCATACTGGAAATACTTATCTTTCACGTTTAAAAAAGTGGTACTTGAGGTATCCAATGACTTCTTATTGAACTGATTTACTTATCAGTAGAGAGAGAGAGAAAGAGGAGGAGCAGGAGGAGAAGGGAGAAAAAACAACATATTTAGGAGAGTTGAAGAGGAACCTCAGTTTAGCCGGATGAAGGGTTTTAATCCTGACCTATTTATAGCTGAGCCGACATCAGTAAGGAACGATAGAGATGGGGTGGGCGGCCATGGAACAAAGCCAATGGCAGTGGGCTGTGGGAACAACACAGATTAGACATGATTCATGGAATCACCATCCCCCTTGTACAGATCGATTGCTTCCCTATTGATCTGAGGTCTTTACTGCTTGTCTCCTAAACAAACATGACTCCCTGCTAGTCTGTGTATAACATACGTTAAATTTACGTACAAAGTAGAAAGCATGCAGCAGTGGCTAATAAAAATGCTTAAATCCCAATGTATTCTAACGGTACCCATATTCCTATGGGTCCAAAATAATAACATCAAAAAGGACATCTACAAATATCATACAAAGTGGCATATACATCATGTGCTTTCCAATGATTGCCATATATATTTATGTCGCTTAGAAGTGTTTTAAACATTAATAAGTGAGCAGTAAATTATTTGTTTTATACATTTCGGCAATCATGTATGCACTGTATTTGGGCTTACTGATACATTCTAATTAATATCCAAATTTAATTAATGTAAATAGAAATGAATATGATAAATACCCATGGCTTTTACAAACCCAAGATAAAATCTTATCCCACAATGTTTTATATTATGAAAGCCCCCATACTGTCTACTCATCATTGGCATATCATAAAGGATGATCATAATTACGCATGATTGTTATCAGCAGTAATTAGCACAGCCCACAATCATAATCAAAAACAATGAATAGTTATTACACTACTTTGCTTTACTGCAACACAAAGCGCAAAGCACATAAAAATAAAATGTCATCTTCTCTGCATGTGCAAGTTATGGCAAAACACTGAGTAGAACACAGGAATAATAAGCATCACTTTTAGGCAAAAGCAATGCAAACACTGAAACGCCATTAAATTGTCATAATAAATATCTCAATATGCCTGAATGTACTGACATATAAGCGTACTGTACATTCTGTGGTTAAAAAAAAAGATAAAAGAAAAATAAACATCTCTACTCTGCCGATAGAGATATTCTATTATATAATGACAGCATTGTATTCCCTTTCAGCTCTCACCTTCACCAGTTTCAATAGAGTGCTTCACAAAGCCAAACCATTTTATTGAAACCGCAAAAGCTAAAGAAAATCCCACAAGGTTATCAGAAATTCTTTTGAACAGGACAGTCAAATGTGCATCTCTGGGTACTCTGAAGTGCAGAAAGCAAGCACGTGCTTCTGAATCATCCTGCAGTTTCACATTTAGCAACACATTCATATTCATATTTACTAGAATTAACGGATTCTTACACCTATTAAAATCAAGCATGGCCAGTTGTGAAAATCTTTTGAAATGTTGAAGGGGAAACACTTATCAGCCTTTTGGCAGCAAATACAAATGAAAGACAAACTAATGTTGACTGGTGGAGGAAGTAGAATGTCTTTGTGCAAATGTGGTTAAGGACTCAATATTGGCTAACAGAACTCTGTGCATCTTGATTCACTAACTAGGTCATGCATGAGTGTGGCATACAGTGGATGGCACCAACTCGGCCTGGTTCCAAACGTAGCATTGGGCAGTGCTCCAGAGTTTTGACGTGAATTACCACCAGAGTGGACTGTGGAGTGCTGTTGCCGCGATAACATTTGGAACGAAACGCATGTGTGCCCCTTTATTTGTTTCGCTGTACTAAGACATTAAATGAGCAAAGTGAAAAAGGAGGGGAAAAAAAGAAGAAGACAATCAGCGTAACGACTTGGGGAACTAAGGCTGCTGAAGTAATCAAAACAGTAAGGGAAGAGAAGTACACTGAGCTGTAATTGGGGAACAGAAACTAACCTGAGTGCCATTTTGCCAGCAGGCCTTTAAGCTGGCAGGATAAATGCGGTGTTTTTCATGATGTACATACACAGGCTTAGGTATGAAACATTCAAAAAAGGACTTTAAAACAATGGGAGCAACTTTAGTAGACTGAAGGAAGCAGAAACAATTAGCCAGCAGACTAGCTAACACAGCTAAAAGGAGATAACAACAATCGTGTTACTTATGCAAAGCCTACATCAGGTCTTATTATGCCCTCCTACGTGCAGAAGTTATGAACAGAACCAGTTATACACCATTTCTGGATGCAATTTAGGCATGCAATTTCACAATATTAGCCACCCCAAACAGTTAGGGTGAATAAAAATATGCTTTCCTCAAACACATAGCATACATACCACACCATAAAACTGCACAGCTTAAAATATAATGGAAATGGAAAGTGCATTTTAGCAAAAGAATATAAGAGTATTTGATTAGGAGAATGAGCCTTTCAACTCAACCAGGCTTGTCCGGACTCGCTTTTTTGTTTAAAATGGTTTCCACAGCCTGGAACAGTGGCGAACGTTAGATGAGAGGTGTAATGCCCAACAACGCAATGTCATACCTATCAGGGTGGCCACTCAATTTCTGTTGCAGTCTGGATTCTGAGATTGCCTCCCTAGACCTCTGCAAAGCATCACCTTGAAAAGATTTACGAGCACCTCAAAAAGGAGAGAAATTCAAGCGAGGTGGGGGGAGGGGTCGACCCTCCTGAAAAGCCATCCAAAGCGAAGTGCAGGCATTTACATCACCTTCTTGGACAATTCCGGAGGCTTGACCCTGAGCCGAATGAAATACAGTCAAAGCAGCTTTAAAATTATATAAAAGCTATGAAAACACATTGTGTTCTTTCACAACACTCTGAGTACAAATGGATGGAGGTGATGGGACCACTCAAAAACACTTATTTGAAAATGGCAGACAGTATTAACATGAATTTTTATGGGAAAATGCTAAATAGAGCCAACCCCACTCTCCTCAACACACACACACACACACACACACACACATACGCGCACACACACAAACACAACATTGTATTCTATAGCCATTTCTTCCAAATGACAATACTTTAATTTCCTATGTTTTCATTTGCCATGGTCCATCATTAACCTTTGAACCCATGTTTCAGATCATCCTGGCCAAACACAAGCTAAAATAATGTTCAAAGAAAATGCATGACTTTATGTCATGAATAAATTAACCTACATAGCCTATGCAGAACATGTGGGAACTACTATTGGAATCTGTACACTGTATTCGTAATTATATTTATGTTTAAGGCAACCCTGATGATCCAGGCTGGTAGGCTGTGGAAAGGAATTAATAATTCATATTTAGAAATCAAGAGGATTCCCGGTGGATTATAAAATCCTTGAGTGCTGAATTGAAAACATGATACACAAATGTAAATGTGCAAATAAAAGAGTATATATGCAATTCAATAAGAGCTTTGTACAGTAAACAAAACAAAATAGGCATGTACTGTTTCTTTTTTTTTTTTGTTATTTTGTTTACAAAGAGCTTCCCTCCACCATTTCACTGTAGTACATCCAAGGATAAAAGTAGGAGGAATTAGATTCCAGATTGACCAGGTTTATATTTAGCTTCAGCTATGGTTCGCTCAAATCCGCTGATATAAGATAGCACAGCAGGGTCTTTGCAATTTTACCGCCCCCCATTCTTAGCCTTCAAAAGGGCGAGACTGACAGAAAATACCGTTCCCTTTCAGCGTTTTAGAGCGCAGTGCCTTATCATCAGCCTCAGGCTGAGGCTGAACCGCCCCTTCACCGGTGACTCACATCGTGAACATACGGACTATGAAATACAGGCATTAGGGTCCTGGGTTTACCTGATTCACGTTTCCCTACTAGTGCTTCATATAGGACATAACCTAACGACAGGCTTCCACTCTGTGTTATATCATGTTCTCCCAGAAATGCATTACATACGCAAAATTGCACGGATATACATGTTCAACATCTGTACTTCTATATTTATATTTTATTTTTTTTAAGTGTGTGTGTGCTTGTATACGTGTGTGTGTGTCCATGTGTGTGCCAATATGTGTGTGAGTGTGTCCGTGTGTGTGTGTGTGTGTTTAAAAAACGGGAAAGAATACGACACTGCACTTCAGTTCAAGATGATGTCATGTGGCTGTGATTCTGCACAGTCACTTCAAGCTCCAGGGCTCGCTCGTCTGTAATGAACAGCCTGCTGATGACCCCAGGTGCCGTTAAACAAAGGCAGCTGAACGGGGAAAGGCCTGGAGAAAAGGAACAGCTCAGCTATAATGTGGATCACAGCGGGCGAAACGTCTAACGATCACGTCTGGAACTGGATCCATAGAAACAACTACACTCCGAGCTGAAATCCAGAAAAAAAATCTGACACAATCACAGTACAGGGTACTGTACTGCAACACTCATGTACTTTTACTGTAAACCCTGCTACTGATTATCTATTACGCACTGACCAAGGAAATGTTTTATTCACTAAGAGCCAAAAAAGGTAGCAAATGGATAATTATGTAGATTCCTGTTCTGTGTTATGCTGATTAAAAACCACAAATTGAAATGACACAAGATGAGTGTGCTTCCACTGGATTATTGTTGAATTTAAACGAAGGAGGTTGTTCTCTGCACATTTTCAATTCAGACATAAACAAAGTGACGGGATTCAATATTTCAATACCACTTTCTGGTTGCCTTGTTCAAAGAGGGTGGGCACATGATTAGGCTACTTCATCGATTTGACACAGAGAGCACCTTTAGCATTGCGTTACATCGCATTACGTTTTATTTGGCGGACGCTTTCATCCAAAGCGACGTACAATAAGTGCCGTGACCCCACGGCATCCAGAGATCCAATTACCGGAGCCGAATGAGGATGAGCTAAACCGTAGGAGAGAAAATCAGAGTGAGAACCCCTCTCGGGACCTCCCCTGTGAAATAGCAGCCCAGAATCCGCCGAATCCGCCAAATACACTCGCAGATGCCTTGAAGAACCCTCAGATAAAGAATCAAGCCCGACTGGAACTGGCTTTCCTTCAGAGTTCTGCAAATGAAAGCCCAATGTTTCTAACACTGCTATATTGCTGCCATTTGTCCAGCTGATCTCCTCAGATATCCCTTATGAAAGGCCTTGCTTTGTAGGCTTCAGATAAGGAGAGTCGTGTATCTTAAAAGCCTCTATCTGCCTTTTATCCGAACCACCCCACGGTACGCAGGCCAGCCTTCTCTTTCTTCCTCAGCGTGTTTGGTTTTTGGAATTAAGTGCTCAACGTTTACATTTTAGAGCATATGAAAGAAGTGATGTGACTGCAGAAACAAGTGCAGCTAAAATTCTACCGCTTTTTTCCCCATGTGCAATTAGATACAGCAGCTGCTAGCCCAAGTACCATTCCAAGATTATTTTTTGGAGGATCACAACAAATTAAGCATCACCATCCCTTGTTTGTGACTGACCTTGTTTGTCACTGCCTTCTGTTTGCTGAAAACATCTGCCTGGCCTGGTGGCCCTTCTCTCTTGTTTTGAGATTAATCCCATCACAATTACCACACAAACAATGCCCCTGTGCAAGCTTTTCATCAAACCATACAACGTCACAGCAAATCTGGTCTGCGCACATTGCTGTAGCTCATAGTTACAAATTAGAATTGCCGATAACACATGTATAAAAAAAGCAAATGGCCTTGCTAATTAAAATGCAAAGCACAAAGTAAGCAGTGTTCAAGAAACTTCTGAAGATATCATCCAGCAATAATGACCAGCTCTATTGGGGTGCCAGTGCAGCAAATCTTTTCCAGTGCATTCTAAACATAACATCAAACGATTAGCTAGAGATAACCACAAAACCCACAAACCATGTAAATCACAAAACCAATGTTATCCTTTCATTGTTCCTATTTGCATTATTAAAAATAATTTCACTTGTGAGCAGTTTATCCATTTTGTGCAGGGTTTCTCCAAGCAGATAACAGGTTAACCTCCACAGAAATAAACAGTCGCAAAGGATTCTGTGCAATTTCGCTGCCTAGAGTCTGCAGTTTTGTAGCCTCATTCCCTTGTGCGATATTGAGAGAGGAAGGGATAATTCCACATTCTTCCCTTGCATTGTTAATGGACTGGACTGCAGTCAATATGAGTGAACTTCCAGACTGTAAAGGGATTCCCTAAGTGTAAGTGGCGAGCGCAAGTGCGTGAGGGCATATCTTTAAACAGACTGGACCAGAGCCACGGTCTCAGATGTCTTTCCAGAAAATCCTATAAATGTTTAATTGGTTTCAAACATGGTGAATGAGGAGGCGTTGACAATTCTATTATGTCAGCATCATGCTCCTCTAACCATTGACTACTCATGCTTTGTGGTCGGGGATATTGTAACCTTAGAAGACATTCCACTCTGTAGAAAAGAAATGCTTTAACAGACAATCACTTAGAACAGTTGACTTTGACCTCGACTTTGACCTCGCCTTCTTTGGGTTTGAGTGCCTCTAAACCGTACCAGCAAAAGTGTCCCTCTCCGCTACAAACCACCAGAACTCTTCACTATCAGAAACATGTGTTTCTATTTTTGTTCACTTCCTGAATCATTCAAATTCAGATCATGGTTGCTGCATTCCTCCTCATAAAGAATTCCCATGGTTTCTGAGTCCATGTATCTGCTCTGAATACTAGCCCATTCTGCAAGCACAGTAAGCAATTTAAATTGTGTATGCTTAAGAAAATACCTACAGTGGTAGATAACAACTGTAATGACCGCTCATTGATTAAAAATCCAGTTACCTTAAGCAGTTGTGTACTCCTTACTACTGGCCTTGAACCTTATGTTAAATGGACAGTAATAGTTTCCATCATTTAAAACGCTAGAAGCGCTCCGTTCACGCACAAACAATGGCTAATTATTGTAATTAAAAACAGGCCCCACTAATTGTGAAAAGCCAGACCGAACTGTGAGTGAGCTATTAAAGCGCCACCTTTGCCAAACACGGCGATTACTGGAGACGCTGTGGCCACGGCCCTGTTATTGAGTTAATGAACTCACAGCAGCTGCAAACGTTGCACTTCTTGATAACTAGTATAACACCATTTTAAAGCTGCTCTGGTTCAGACAACTGATAAAATGATAATAATAATAATGGCCTTTCTGAAACCAAAATATGCATTGCATGAAACCAGCATCTGACCCTGCTGTTGTGACCCACGCCATGAAAACGAATGGCGATTTTGTAACACCTGTGTGTTGGTCCTGATCAAATGTTCACCATTTTAACACATACATCGCTGCCAGTTACAAGCTTGTAACTGCTACATGCTAATAATGAAAAATAAATCTGCACCTCACTTAAGAGAGCAAGAGAGGGGGGGAGAGAGAGAGTGTGTGTGTGAGAGAGAGAGAGAGAGAGAGAGAGAGGGAAATGTTAATGCAAATGTGATGTGACAGCACCACGCGTGAAACTGGCTGCAATGAATGTGTTAAAATAACGAGGAAACAGGCGTCGCCATTTTAACACATTCATAGCAGCCAATTAATCACAAGGTACAGTGATATGAAAATAATGATAAATAACGAATCTGCATCTGACTTTAGCCCATTTAGAGAGAGAGAGATAGAGAGAGAGAATTACATTATAGAGAATAATGTTATATGACAGTAAAATACTCACTGCAATCACTGACATGAAAGCATCTGGTTATAAACTATAAACTGTCATCTGATAAGCTGATGTGCTTTATTCAATATGAGGCCCCGTCCCATATCCAAACTGGCTTTGAAATGAATCTGCAATCTGCAATTCCCGCAGACCATCCGTAATTGCCATATTGACATCTACTCCAGAAAGCAAACATTTGCACTGCATTTCAGACGTCAAGGGAAATGTATTTGTCCAGCACATCACACTTTAGCAGATAAATCATCAAAGTGCTGATCACGATGTGAGCTACATTATCCTTTCACCACAGGCTATGTGCACAGTTCTTCAAGTACTGTGCATCCTCGTGAGAGAGGACTTTTACATTTAATGATGTATTCCTTTTCAAAGACATGGTTAAAAATAGACTGGTCATCTTTTAAAATTAGGGAGGAGTTCTGTGCTGATTGAAGTGTTGGTGGGAAGAGGGTACTGAGATGAGGAGGGTGGACCCTTATTCAGCCAAGCAGAGCACAAACAATGAAGGGCCAAGCAGTCCAGAGCAACTTCAGCTCTCACAGTGGATGTGTGTCCACATCCCATTTCCACATTTATAATCTTAATTATGGAACAGAACTAAAAATATCCAAAAGTTTTTAGGTTGCAGCATTCTTCAGTCATGAAGTGTAGAGTTCTTCCTTGGCCTACCAGGTCTTTTGTGATTACTGAGCTCAACAGTGCTCTCTCTCTCTTCTTAATGATGTTCCAAATGGTAGATTTGGGAAGCATATGGTTTGGCCTATGTCTCTGACTGTTTTTTTCATATTTCTCAACCTCATGATGGCTTCCTTGACTTTCACTGGCACAACTCTGGTCCTTATTCTAACAAATGGCAATAACACACTCCAAAGTCAGTCAAAAGCCTAGAATCAAGACTGGATACTGAAAGATCTCTTATACCTGCAGTAAAGGAGCAATTGAACTCACTTGACTAATCAGAAACACCCGTGAACCCATTTCTTCCAAACATTATGATGCCCTGAAATGGGGGACTAAAAGAGCTGTTATTTCTTCATGGTGAGATCAAAATGTATTACAATACCCTTTAAATTGCTTTATGATATTTTCTGTTCTTAGTAATTCCATTCATAAACTTTACTTTGACAGACACTGAAGTTCTAAAATGAGTCAATTGAGAGTGTGACTAAACACGATTAAAGATTACCTTCTTAGCAACAGGAAGGATCTGGCAAATAAAAATAGAATATATTCACTGGTGGATAAACACGTCAAAAGTAAATCCATCCTTCTTGTTCTATGCTAGATGTTTTTTTTTTCTGTTTCTGGCCAAATGAAAACCACAGCTTATAGTCTTACAGTTTACTTCAGCTGTTTTCACTAACAAGATGATATTTCAATTACACACAAGCACATGAAATTAAATAATAATAATAATAATAATAATAATAATAATAATAATAATAATAATATAGAGACAATCATATGTAACATATATAATGTTATCATTATTGAGTTGATGATGTTCTAAATGATTATTATTATTATTTTTTATGTCTCCTTTATAAATAAAAATGTGGTACACTTTTGCTAGAGATAGTACTAGACTTTATTTTGAATATATAAATAAATCTGTTGATACTGTAGCAACAAGGTTAACTAATGCAAGCCAAGAAATGTACCTCACTAATTCTGAACGGGGTTTATTATCAAAAGTTTCCATTCCATAATTACGGTAGACTTAAACCTGGGGGAGCAAGATAAACAGCTTCGCCATGTAGGACAGACAAGATAAGTGTTCCGTTTCTTCATAAAGCGAGAAAATAAATAATTAGCTCCTTGTGAAGCTAACACATTTCTGTGGGCAGTTAACATACATGATTTGCATTTACTCAGTCAAGCTTGCGCTTATCTGCGTTGACGGTTTTGGTAGTTGGTTAATTCGTCCATTGTGATAGCTACCTGCGTTATTTAAAGACAATCATCGTTCACGTATTGCAAATAGACATATATCGTATGCTTTGTGTTCGATGCCATTGGTAAACTAGGCAAAAAAACAATGTAAAAATCTGCCAACCGCACAAAATAAATAACTCATCAATTCCACACGACCCTGCACGACAAGACACCGACAGTTGTTGCAGAATACCATTAATTACATTATTCAAATAAAGAGCAATGCCATAACAAAAGCCACAGTGGCTTGCTACAACTGACCATGTAACTTAGCTACACATTATGGCTAGCTATCCAAGAAGCACGCAAATAGACGCGGTTCATTTAAGATCAGAAATGCCAAATATCCAAAATTGACTCTCACTTACCTAGTATGCAAAACAAATGGTGATGAACAAGAGTATTGGCTTTGTACTCAAAATCTGAAAATAAATAGACTATCCATGGGGAGAACTTTGAGAGCTGGGATCCCTGTCATTGTCATTCATGTATATATTCAGTTCCAGTGCGAGCATAGTTACCCCCTCGGCAGTGACATCACGCGGGCACGTTCCATATCCACAGTAGGGTGCGCGCTGAGAGAAGCATTAATATAACGCATATTGTGTGTGTTAGTATTCTCGCTCACGAGTTGCGAGGTGGGAAGTGAATTGGAAAGAAGACGGCGGAAGTTTTACCTTATTTATTTATTGTGTGTTGTTGATCAGTGTGTTGGTTCGTTCTTCCATAATTTGGTCAATGCTAGTTATATAATTCTTAACTATCTTTAATAGTGAGTTAATATCAGTCTTGTAGTCATCTTGTAGTCGTCTAGCCAAGTCGTAATAACAATGTCTTATTATTACACAGCAAATAAATTAGATTTTAATTTTTTCTAAGAAGGCATAGTCAACAGGCTTTGCTTTTGTGTAGCCTACCATGTAATCATTAGAAATGTGAGATCCAACGTATTGCTCTGTTTAATTAGTCGAGGAAAATGACACCATCACATTCACCGCACCACCTGAAGTAAAAATGAGCTATGGCAGCTTCAGGGGACATAACAGGTTTTTAACGGAGAGTCCTTGCACCGACAACTACTGGAAATGTTTTTGTTACTATTGCGATTTAAAATATGTATGCATGTACAGAATGACACACGCATACTTTCCTGATAGCTGTCATGAGATTTATTGGAGGGTTTCTAGATAGAAAATAAATATGATCTTTATATTGATGTAGTGGCAATAAACTCGCGTTTATAGACTCCTTCAGCGACATCCAAGTTTAGCGCTTTAAAATGCTTGGTCTGTTTTCTCACTTCACTTCCTGAGATGTGACTCTCTGAACTGAACATAAGGAAACAGTCAAAATACGAGGAAAAAAAACACACCAAGAAAGCCACTAATAATTCTTTAATTGCTCTATATGGAAAACTGACTTGTCTACCTCATGCTGCTGATCTCTTGTTAAAAGCATAAATATTTACAACTTGGCTTTCAGTAATGGCTGGTGCTGGTCAGTTCACAGTGCACTTTGGCAGAGATGCAATAGATAAGTCAATAGCCTCTCCCTAGCTTTTTACAAAGAACCTTTATATGCCCATTAATGTGGAGGCAACACATTTGGTTGAAAGATATGATCAGATG
This sequence comes from Anguilla rostrata, assembly GCF_018555375.3. Lineage (NCBI taxonomy): Eukaryota > Metazoa > Chordata > Actinopteri > Anguilliformes > Anguillidae > Anguilla > Anguilla rostrata. The sequence continues at coordinate 47,326,398 of NC_057938.1, forward strand.
TCCTTCCTTAACAACAGCTGATGTATAAATCCATCTACAATTCACGTTTCAAAATTTTTTTGAAATGTGAATTGTGGCAGTTGCATTACACTCAAAGTATACAAGATATTTGCAAACAAATTTCTATGTACGCAACAATGTAATCACTATTGTAGATCTCATTTAATTTAATTGATCTATGCTTATGTTTCTGATAATGCCACTCTCATCTCAGTGCAATCCAAATCTAAAATTTTCCTAGGAAAATCTATGTACATCTGGAAAGGATATAGTGTTCTTATAATCATGAGTGATGCTGTAAATTTGTAAGTAGGCATGATTCTTAAGGCTCCCTGAAAGAATTAGGCTATGGTGTCCCTAATCTTCTGTAATACACAATAATACAATTCGTTTCCGGACAACAGACAGGCCAATCCCAACTGTATAAGCAAATCTGCTGGTTTCATCAGATGAACTGCTGCATGCAAATCAAGTCATGTCACTAGTGTTATTCTCTTGCCTATGATTCCACTGACTACCACATGAGGCATGCCTTGCAAGGTTAGGGCTTATTTTATTATCATAATTTTTTAAAAATGTATTTATTATTTTTGGGGACAAAAGAAATAAGATATGGGGTGCATACCCCATTTAAGTCTACTGAGGAGAACATTATGTAATTCTAGCATATATTCTAGAATTGTCTCAGTGTCTCATAGGGTTATGCCGACAATAGATTCAGATGTGTGTGGTACTCCCTCTGAATTTTAGTCTGACAAACAAACCTGCGGCAATTATAAATAAAGTTTTAATCAGATTTTGTATGTAAAGGGAATTTCACTGTTTGTTTTTCCAGCTTGTGATTTCCCGCACCCAACCAAAATATACTGATATACCTTCATGATACAATATGTTAGCAGTGCTAATTTAATTACAGTACGCAAACAAATGAAATTAGTCATCCTAAAAGCACCAAGGCTATATTAAACCAGAATTGTTTGTCCTGATAAGTCAAGTTCCTTTATCAGATATGATTCAACAGGACTGAGAATCTAAATCTGAATTCAAGACATGGCAGCAGTAAAAAAAAAAACTGCATGGCTATATTCATAGTTGTATAGTTTTATATTGTTGATTTCCATTTCTTGTACCATATTATGAGTCATTTTAATTTGGTCATTTTATAATGTATAGTTAATGTAATGCATTTGTGAATTACGTTAGTGGATGTGCATGAGTTTAAAAAAAAAATATATATATATGCAAATGATTAAAATACAGACATACAATATCAATACTTTAAATATGAATGATAAAAGTGTTTGTTCTAATTACTGAGAAGATTGATTTTCCATTATGTTCTAAATTAGATTCCATGATGCTCTGCCTGGTCTCCTTGAAAACAGCCCAGCTCTATAAATAGTAGACTCCTACAAATGACCTTGCAGTGTCAAGGATGTGTTGCAGCTGTTATCACTCCTACACAGACCTGTCTGCTTCTGCAGGGTATTTAAGGATGGAGTTAACATCTGAGCTTCATGATACATTGAACCTTATTATTCCTTTAGATATTTTGGTAAGGGAGGACCGCCACTTGTTTAATTTCTCCAGTCATGAGAATGCCATCCGGCAATACAGCTTTCTGCTGGACACATGGCATGGGATGTGCCATCCATCACAACATCGAGGGAGCACCCAAATGATTGCCGTCTAAGGAGAGAGCAGCCTTGAAAGGGACTGTGGTAGATTATCCAAACATGAATATAACCACTGAACCTGTCACCAGCCAATTTTGGACCAGGCACAAATTGGGAAAATTCATTCTCTAAAAAATGTATATTTTAGTGCTGTAAAAATGTATTTGCTCCCTTCCTAATTTCCTTCATTATTGCACATTTGGCTGATAAACTGATATGCATCAATAATTCTTTCCTCATCTCTTCTGGAATTGTCTTTGATTGTGGCATAGTGCGCTTGTAGAAACTTTGTGGTGACTACTTCACTTGGATGGTAAGGTTCAATGTGAGTGAGGTTTAAATTCAACAGGGCTGGCTGCAATTAGGCCTGGCTGTGTTCAATCAGCAGGATGTAATTATCTATTAAATGTGGTTAATTGCTTGATTAAGCAACTAAGGGAGCAATTAATTTTTCATATGGAGGATATGGGTGTTTGTTAACTTTTTTCATTAAATAAATGGAAAAAAATTTTGTTTTGTGTCTACTCAGTTTTTCCTTGTCTAATTTTACATTTTTGGCTGGACTGCAACAGCGGGGCCAGCGCTACAAACGCGAATGTCTGTGACTGAGGGACTGAGGGACTGAGTGATGAACTTGCACCATTGGTCGGCCGAGTTATGAAGTTACATCATTGGTCAGCCAGTCCAGCCATATACTAGGTTTTGACCTGGTCTTGTTTTTTAATGATCTGAAAACATTTAGCACCATCCATGACATAAATGATCACTAATTGCCTTAATAGTATGTTTAAATACAAAACTCATAACATGTATGGTAACACTTAAATTGTTCAAAAGTATTGTAAATGCCTTGCCTGTCATCCTTTGAAACTAGCTACCAGGCAAAATAGTTGTCATTGCCCTAGCCTGAAAGGATCAAGCAGAACAGAAAGGAGATTAAGAACACCTGATAAAAATCTAGGATAAGAGTTTTCAAACAGTCAGTTTCAGAATATATTTGTTGTTCATGTGCTCAAACTACCTTGCAGCGCATGTATTAAACAACGTGAAGAGCTTATTGTGAATCCATTCCGCACAATCAAGAAGCAACTGTTATCACACACTGTGTTGTATCTCAGGATATTAAAATTCAATTACAATGACTTTGCATAATGTTTTATTGAGTGTATTGTCTGTGTGCGCATTATGAGCATCTATAAAGAGGGATGGATTTTTCAGCAAAACAGTCTCCAGAACAGTCTCTTCTAGGTGAGAAAATGCCTCATGGTTGGTTACATTTATGACAAACAGCATGCAGCATCCTTCACCTACAAGACAGAATGAAAGCAGGGCTCACATGCTGTGTGAGCGTTTTGCATCATTAACTTCCCTGATGGCCTTCACTGAAATTCAAAATTATGATTAGCAAAGCTCTGGCCTTAGATCCAAGGATGATACCTGATATATACGGTATTGAAAAAGCAGGAACATTTTGGTTCATCTGCTCCCTGTGAAGTGTCATTTTGGAGAATGCCGACAGGCTGATGGATAAGTCCCTTGGGGTGATCAAAAGCACATTCCTTTGTTAGTTGTGTCTTTATTTAGATGTCAATAACACTATTGCCTATCGGTTAGGGAACTGGATTTGCCGTTCCTAGGTTTCGGTAGGAGTACCACTGACCAAAGTAATTGACCTAAATCACGTCAGTAAATATCTCATGACATACATTGATTGTATGTATACCAGTTATTTAGTTTAAGGGGGCAATTACTTCTTCACATGGGTGATATGGGTATTTGATAACTTTTTTCATTGAATGAAATAATATATTTTTTAAATGTGTTTTTTGTTTACTCAGTTTCCGTTTGAATATTACATTTTGTCCAAAAATATGAAACCATTCAGTGTAATAAATATGCAATAAGAAAGGAAATCGGGACGGACAAAAACTTTTTCACGACAATTTCTGTATCTTAATTCAGTACTTCACAAGTAAATTATCTGTGTCTCTGAACCCGCTGCATTCTCCAATATCTCAAAAACATTTCTGTACAACGCAATATAAACCCTAGGCCAACCACAGCTCCCGGAAGTATCCTGATGTTAAAATGTGATTTAGCACAACACTGGATGAAGAAGTAACCTCACACTGAGCCCATGTGCAGTATGCTGGCATCGCACAGGACCTGAGAACGCAAGAGCTTTGCTATTGCCAAACATGGCTGAACACAAGCTGAACCTCAGCTGCCCTGATCCACCACCCTTCGTCGATGGGATGCATTCAGTCTGGACTGTCTGTTCCATGATCATGAAGGGTTGTCTAGTTGTCCACTCACTGAATCAATGGTGCAGACAGTCCAGACTAAACTACATACACAACAAGAGATTTGGTTTATTCATTGCATGCACATGTATTAATATATGTCAATGAATTCGGTTTGAAATAACTGCACTGCAACAATTACAACATTTGTATATTTTTAAGTATAAGATCATTGTGCCATTGTAGCTCCACAACACATCTCCGAGACCACTGGGCTGCGTGTGCCATCCATCATTATTTTTATACGGTCTCTGGTGCCATCCATCATTATCCGCTAGAGGAGCATACGCCATGCTACGCACAAATAGGTAACCAGTTCTCAGGGCTTCCAACAGAAATAACAATTGCGAAGTAATCTCAGTCATCACGAACTATTAATTCAGTACCCTTAGTTTGTCCTCTCGTGTAAAAACAAAGAAATAATTTGGAATTAAACACATCGTGAACGAAACCCACATGATCTCAGACAGCCTTAATTTCCTGTTATTTTCTGGCTCATGCGCAGTACTGTTCTCTCGCTTGAAATAAAACGGAAGTGGCACTGGGGTTGTAAACAATAAAGCAGACGGACGGTATCCATCTTTTTAGTCTGAGTTTGAAAGGTCGGGAACTAACAACCCAAAATGGGGTCTGTTCTTGGATTGTGCTCTATGGCAAGCTGGGTAAGAGTATTGACATCATATATAACATTTGTTGATAAATGCTTTGCGTCGTTGACGACACGGTCTGTTCAGAAAAAACGCATTATTTCGTCCCAACTAGTGTGTCTGAGAAGATGGAGAAGGAAGAATAAAAATGGTGCCTCGCTCTTCGAGATGCTGGTAGCTCAGCGATGAGTCAACTTAGCTAGCGCTATTGTAGTTAATTTACAGTTTCTAAAGTTGTTTTGTCTGTTATACAATATCTGACCCTTAGGCTATTAGCTTAAGCATTGGCTATAGCTAGCTTGCTAACCAGCTACTAGCATACATTAATTTTCATTTTCATTTTCATTTTGACGCGCACACCGCAGAAGGGTGTTTCCCCGACCGTGCTATCTTGGTTGTCTGTCGTACTCCTCATTTGACTACATTACCCAACTCGCTAATATTAGCTACCAGTGCCATGTTCAGATAATATAGCTATATTTGGTATTTTCCCTCAATTTGGCGAGTTGACATCGAGCAGTTCCTGGATTCTTCGTCCTAGCTTTAGCTAACTAATGACTGCCAGCTAAATTGCAAACTGCAGTATTTTAGCAAATACAGTAAGCTTTGTAGTTATCGTACACATACATGCTAATCCTGGTCCTAGGCGAGTTAGAATTGATGCAATTTGATTTTCAATGCGATCGAGCCTTGTATGCTAGCGATTTGACTGGTGAAATTAGCTTTGTTTTTATGTAACTTAGCTAGCTACTAACGTTAGCTACACTTACTTTATGTTTGGGTAACGCTATATGACTTAATGGTTACATGGCACTGTATGACTTTACTGGATTTGATGACTCACAACCTAGCGTCACGCCTATGATAAAATGAGCTGCGTCGCTAAAATGGATGATTTCAAATTCCAGATTCATATTGACCGTTTCGTTCGTTTGTACTGACATGCGTGGTTGTGCCCCTCAGATCCCCTGCCTTTGCGGCAGCGCTCCCTGCCTGCTGTGCAGATGCTGCCCGAGTGGGAACAACTCGACGGTGACGCGGCTCATCTACGCCTTCTTCATGCTGCTGGGCGTGGGGGTAGCCTGTATAATGCTCATGCCAGGGATGGAGGGGCAACTGAAGAAGGTGACTGAATGAACCGAGTCGGTTTCAGTCACTTGATGTACAGCATAACTTCCCATGAGATTGTGTTAATAGTCTTCAGTCAAGGACGTCCTCCCAAAAACAAGGAGGGCAGAGATTTCTGTCCTGTGCTTTAGTTGATATATAGTAGTAACCGTAGCACTTTGTGAAAACAAGTAGCCATCTCAATCAGTTGAAAAAATGCCACACATATTTAGGATTCATTGGCTAACTGATCATAGATGTTCACACTGTTGGTTTGTTGATGTATCTGATAATGTAATCCCCCCCCCCCATTTTGTTCCAGATTCCTGGGTTTTGTGAAGGAGGCTCAGGGTCGTCTATCCCAGGCGTGCACGGTCAGGTGAACTGCGACATCCTGGTGGGCTACAAGGCCGTGTACCGCGTGTGCTTCGGCATGGCCATGTTCTTCCTGCTCTTCTCCCTCCTCATGATCAAGGTCAAGAGCAGCCAGGATCCCCGAGCTGCTGTCCACAACGGGTATGTAGCTCAGCCAATTGGGCTCTTCCCAGATGAACTGGAAGCCGTCTGATTGGCTCTTGGGCACTGAAAAGGCTGTGTGGCCTGTAGGGTGTAAAATAGTCGTTCCCCTGGTCCCAATTCACCTCCTAAACACTCCCCCTGTTTCGAAACTTTCGAGTTGCACTTCATTATAAGTGTCACTTGCGTAACGGCTTGCATTGAAGCCATAGGGAGCACAAAAAGCAACATTTGTGTGGGCCACGCTGCTCCTATGAGAATTCCAGTCAGAATTTACAAAGAATGAATTATTATCGATAATAAATCATCACCACTTAAAAGAATATCAGATGGGCACATTGAGCAACTTTGAACCTCATTACAAATAATGATTACCTCAGTTTAGATTGGTGTTATCAGTACAGTTTAATCAACAAAATTTGTATCAATCAGCCAGAGTGATGCAGAACTTGGTCAATCAAGTGGTGCAAGTCGCAATTCTAAATTGGGGAGAAAAAAAAGTGGAGGGGGTCTTTTATAGTCCTGCAGCTGGCTGAAATGTTCTAATTTACTAGGAAAATGTGCATTTCTCTTTCAGGTTTTGGTTTTTCAAGTTTGCTGCTGCGACTGCCATTTCTGTTGGTGCATTCTTCATTCCAGAGGGGCCCTTTACAACAGGTAATGCCTTCATAGCGGCTAGGCCATTGCAATTATGCACTCGTATTCCGTAACACAATCGGTTCGTTTCCACAACAAATTTTTCTGTTCCACAATGGCTGTTTAAGAATTAATCCTGCTCAGATGCTCAGTAGTTTGACTCATCTTGTCGTTACTAGTGCACATTGTAATCCGCAATGAAACGGTACAGCATTGTTTTCAAAAAAGAGAAATGTCCGCTGAGATTTCCCTTGGCCTACCCTTCTCTGAATTGAAATTCAATTTGAGCAGTAATGTGCGGATCCATCGTTTGGCAGGCAGTGACCCTCACAGCCCAGTCTCCTCCCCCCCTCTCCTCTCTTGCAGTCTGGTTCTACGTGGGCATGGCCGGTGCCGCCTGCTTCATCCTGATCCAGCTGGTGCTGCTCATCGACTTCGCCCACTCCTGGAACGAGTCCTGGGTGGAGAAGATGGAGGAAGGGAACTCCCGCTGCTGGTACGCAGGTACGAAAAGCAGCTCCCGAAGCGTTACTCTGCTTATAAAAACCAACTGCTCCTGAATGATCAGCAGCTATTTACACTGCTGGCTCTGGCCATGATAAACGCCCCTACTGTAACTCATTACTTTACATTACATTACAGGCATTTAGCTGACGCTGTTATCCAGGGCCACTTACACAACTTTTTACTCAGTGATTACATTGCATTTATATAGCTGGATATATCCTGAAGCAATTCAGGTTAAGCACCTTGCTCAAGGGTACAACGACCGGGGAATCGAACCTGTGACCTTTAGGTTACAAAACCAACTCCTTGCCCATTGTACTACACCGCCGCCCCGAGTCAGGGGTAGGGAAAGACGTATTTTTCTGTACAGCGCTGTGATGTCGCCGGCCGTTTTCTCTTGCGCAGCCCTTCTCTCTGCCACGGCCCTCAACTACGTCCTGTCCATGGTGGCGCTGGTCATGTTCTACGTCTACTACACCCACTCCGACGGCTGCACCGAGAACAAGGCCTTCATCAGCATCAACATGCTGCTGTGTGTGGGGGCCTCCGTGCTGTCCATCCTGCCCAAGATCCAGGTGATGCAGGAGCCCTGGAACTGCTGTGTCATCATGACTAACAATCACTAATCAATTCACTGTGTGGCCGGTTTTGGACAAATGAAAACGGCTATACTTTATAATGCAGAGGTTCCCAAGCTTTCAACTCAATGCCTTCTTTCACCTGAAATGATCCTGCTTTGGCTGAGGACCCCCTTCTGAATACAGTCATCATAAATCCACTCTAATTTTATGCCACTGCTGGGAACTTATATAATGCCTAAATGGTGCAATGCAGTGGCTATAGAACACACGAGTGGAATCGAATATTGGAAGCATGTCAGGATTATATTATTTTACCTGAAAGACTACGTTTTTCATCATTTGCTTGAGGATCCCGGTGTGTCCTCCACAGGCCCCAGGTGTACAGTCCTGCATGTTTACTGTGCTAAAACGCGCAATGTTCCTGTGCTGTTTCAACAGGAGTCTCAGCCCCGCTCTGGACTGCTGCAGTCCTCCATCGTGACCCTGTACACCATGTACCTCACCTGGTCAGCCATGACTAATGAGCCTGGTAAGTGTCTTCACAAAACAAATCTTTCTGAAAATTTTTTGAGGTAACCCAGTTCTAACATCTTAGACCAGTTTTTTAATTTTCAGTGTGTGGTGATTGGAGAGGGATTTAAGTATTGGTAGACACACAATCTGTTTCATAGTCAGTGGATGGAGGATTAATTAATTACCCTGCTGCATTGTGTTTATGGTATGTTCACACCTACATCTCATACTGACTTGCTCATTTTTGCTTCCTGTGTTCTTCAGACAGGAAGTGTAACCCCAGCCTGCTTGGCATAATTGGCCTCAACAGCACTACCCCAGCTGTCAAAGGCCAAGCGGTTCAGTGGTGGGATGCCCAGGGAATTGTGGGATTGATGTTGTTCCTGATGTGTGTTCTGTACTCCAGGTAAGGAATCGCTTCTATTTTTAAAAGGTAAAGAAAAAAGTATGAATTTTAGAAGGTTTATTGTAAGAAAATTGTATTGTGCTAATGTAAAATATAATATATCTTCATTAACAAAAGCTTGACAAAGAAATAATGCGCACGGTTTTTGGCCTCTGTTGCTAATAAAGATTTGTTTCCTTGTTTATTTTTCCACAGCATCCGAAACTCATCCAACAGCCAGGTGAACAAGCTGACCCTGACCAACGACGACTCGGCCCTGATCGAGGACGGGCCCAACCACTCGGAGGACTTTGAGGAGGCGGACAGCGGCAACCGCGCCGTGGACAATGAGAGGGACGGCGTCACCTACAGCTACTCCTTCTTTCACTTCATGCTCTTCCTCGCCTCCCTGTACATCATGATGACCCTCACCAACTGGTACAGGTGTGTAGCAGTGAGACCCTTTCCCGTTTCTGACCACGTCCACCGCCGTCACTTTTGGCGACGCAACTCCACAGGTTTCACTAGAGTTCTTCATAAATACCTGCTGTAAGAGACTCACTTTTTTGAGACAGTGGGTGGAGATGTTTCAAAAGACACTGGAGAAGGCCGGCTATACATATTTAGTCTAATCCCGGTGAATACGTCTTAGTTTATGTAGGTCATAATGAGCGGGACTACAATACAATAAAACCCCCAAAAAGTATTTTGTGGGATGAATTAATAAATCAGTTTTCTACACAATGGGTATAAATCAGCCATTATGATATTTTTACCAAGCATTTATAATTATATTTTCTACAATATTCAATTGTGTACTTGTTTGTATTAATGATGCTGTAATAAAGCTCCGGTTAATTCTTGTTATATGATGAAAGTGTCGGTCACAGAACACCTCTACATGCCCTGTAACAGAAATCATATTAAAATACATTTTTAAATATACTACAGTTCATTTAATAACATAATATACTGTAACATGGTTTTAAAGGCATTATAACTAGAAAAGAAATGGCTCAAGAAATGAAATGCAAATCAAGGAATGACATTACATTTGAGGCAAGGCTTACTTGGTCTGCTTCGGGTGAACGACGTCTCTCGTGACCAACACCCTTTCTAAATTCAGTCTGAAACTAACCCCCCCCGTCTCTGTCTCAGTCCCGACGCCAGCTACGAGACGATGACGAGCAAGTGGCCGGCGGTGTGGGTGAAGATCTCGTCCAGCTGGATCTGCGTGGGGCTGTACGTGTGGACCCTGGTGGCCCCCATGGTCCTCACCAACCGCGACTTCGACTGAGCGCGTGCACCGAAGCCCGGAAGCCGAGCGCCCGCCCCCCTTTCCCCCCCTGCTCCCCCTCGTTGTGAATAACCCGCAGCGTATGTCGTGACGAGCTTCATCATCGCATTTGTAAATACTGTACGCGCTATCCCAGTGGCTGATTCCTACACATTTATTATTATTTTTTACTGCATGTGGAGATGAGGTGGGTATTTCTCATGGAGTGTTGAAACCTGCTGAAAAGAGTGAGACTCACAGGGCTTAAGAGAGTCATTAGTAGGAGATGTGTCGTTTAACACCCGACTCGGAGAGGGACTGAACACCGCTCCAGGTGTTGGGCTCCAACAGGAAGCGCCAACTTCTGTACACAAAAAGCAAATGAGTCAAATTGCTTGCCGTCTGACACCCTAGAACGTCTGAAATATATACGGTATTTGTGACAAGCCAAATGGAATTAATTATAGTAGGTACATGCTGCTCATTGCAAGATTATTGTAATCAGTATGTGCATTCCTTCCTGATTTTATTTGTGCCACTTCCTTTAGCGTGAGCTGTTCTGTGTTGATAGACATGTAGCGTAACATTTGCATGATTACCTGCTACCATCAAAAGCAACCACCCTCTTCTTTGTGGTGTTTAATTTGCTGTGACTTTCTTTCCTTTAATGTGTAACAAGAATCTCAGTATACATTGTAAATGTAAATCATTTGAATTGGGTATACTTGTATTAACCCTGTATGACCAAACCTGCACAAAAAAAGAAAAAAAAAATTCTAATTTATGGCATTGATTTCACCAGGCTTTTTTTATTAGGCCACACATGTTAGACTTTGCACTGGTTACTTTTAAAGTGTTGCATCTTTTAATACTTGTTTTTACTGTAGAAAATGGCTGAGAAAGGCTTCGTACCAGTGGACCATTTTCATTTGTGCAATGTGTCTTATCCAGATGCAGCAGATACTTGTATTGTGGTTGCACAAGGCAGTAGAGCTAGCATTCCTCAATCATTTCAATTTGCCGTAAGTGCATTGTAATCTATCTTCATTTAATTTCAATAAAGGCAGTGTTTCTTCATTTGTGGCTGTTGGTTTTAAGTTTCAAAAATGTACCAATGCTTTAAAAAAGAAAGTAAAAAAAAAAAAGGTATTATACATTTTATAGTATAGTATATACATTTTTAAGTGACTGCTTTACCAACTGAGTCAATGACACAGAGTGAATAAGAGGCCAACTCTTTATTTATTGCCAAGCTTGAAAATATGGAGAAAAATAAGCCAACAAGATAAGCAAATCACATGAGAATTTTCCAAGCGTTTCTTGATCTAGTGCTACAAGCTGGACTACTTGAAATTCGGAACACTGAAGTTTTACAATAACCATAAGATACAGGCACTTCTATATCTTTATACAGTAAAGACGGTTGTAACCCTTCGCACACTGAGCTTATAAAACTGTTTCTTTCAACCGAATAAGACAGGAAATCCTTCAGGGAAATTCCGTGACGAGAACTGGCAGCACCAATCGCGGGCCCTCGGTCGGCTCAGGGCGACAGAATCTCGGGCGCTCTGCGGACAAGGTCTGCGATGCGACGTCGGCTTGAACGATGAGGAATGTCGTAGTTCTGAACTCTGGGACAGAAATGTACCAAAAGATACTGGCAAATAAATAGATCATCATTTTGATGAATATATACAAAGGTTTTTGTTCATTCCTTTCCTCCCACACACCCCCCCCCCCCACTACCGTCGCCCTCCCTCCCCTCAGACCTCCAGCTGGGAGGTGTCGGCGGGGGGCACCTCCGGGTTGAGTTCGCACAGGTAAAAGAGGGTGGCCTCGCTGGCCTCTGCCTCAGTCAGGGGCTCCAGGCGAATGAGCGAGCTCCGCACCGGAGGCTCCTCCTCCTGCGCCAGGCTCTCCAGGTGGACCAGGGCCCCGCAGGACGGCTCCTCCGTCTCCAGGCCGGGCGCCAGGAGCGCTTCGCCCAGCTCGCCGCCCGAGGGCTCCGACTCGGGGGCCAGCGGGGTGCAGCCGTCCAGGAAGGCCAGCAGGGGGCAGGTAGTGTACTGGATCAGCTGCTTGTCTGCAAGAGGGCGGAGACTGTTAAACACTAGGGCTTTGCATCCATGCCTCTCAAGCATCAAGATGTGGGAACATTTCCAGATGATTATCAATACATATTGACATCTAATTAAAATACTGGCTGTAGACCAGCTTATAAACTTACGGAATAGCCCAGAAGAATTAAGTTTTCTGAAAATCACACATTGTATTTAATGTTCTCATTTCATTTCAGCTCCTTTTGAAAATATTATCGTTCGCCCACCTGTGTTAGTGGCATCAGACTTGATCCCTTTGGTTGACTGAGCAGCATTTTCTTTTGAGCTGTCAGTCTCCTGGAGTTGCAAAGAAGTCAAAGAAAAAGATAAGAGGTAAGAAAATGGCAGGCCCCCCACCAATCTGTGTAATTAACTGCAATTGTGATCACTAATTACACTTCATATCTTCTGTATTTCTGTACAACTGAAATGTGCTGTATGTGCTGCCAGTTCTGGTTTTCTGGGAGGACAAGAAGACCTACTGATGCAGAGCAGTGTCATGTCATTCTGACAGAAGCCATTTGGGAGAAACGCCAAAGATCAATTATTCATTCAGGGATCCCACAGTGGCACACTCCACAATGGCATCAAGACCTGAACTGCATTATTTAAGCTGCAATTTCCTAAATTACTGCATTTCAGCAGAAATTTAATGACATTAAATTTCAACATTTAGCAGACCATTTTACCCAACGAAACATAGATTTTGCAAATGTTAATTTATACATATTTTATATTTTACTGAAGCAATTCTACTACCTTGCTCAAGAGTACAAGAGCAGTGGCCCAGGTAGGAACCAAAGCCACAACTTTTCAGTTACAACCCTAGTTCCCTAACCATTTGCCTACACAGCCACCCTAATGAAGTCACAACGCTCCCTCTCTCAGGTCACCAAAGTGACCCAGTTAACTTGTCTTTAAGCTGATATCACTCACCATGAACTCTCTGGGCTTTCAGTAGCCACAAATAAAATCACTTTTACTTGAGCTCTATAACTGACAAGTTATGTCTATGGCAGCAATGAAATAAGCAGACAATGCTGCATTTAAAGAGATTAAACCAAAAACAGATTTTTCAGAATGTGTATTTATTTTTGTATATTCAAACATTTCATTTCACTTGTCTTCGACAAGTTAGACCAGTTAGTCAGACACCAGCGCTTCCATGACAACGTACAACAAAAGTGCAGCACTGCTACTATGAATCCTGCTGCCGTTGCTAAGCAACACACAGCCACTTTGAAACTTGACACTGCCTCAGCTGCAGTGTCCACAGCGGCCACCTGAACTCTGTCCAAGGAAGCTTGCCATAAAAACAACCAGTCAAAAATGGTAATAATTCACAATAATTCGTGCTATGCCTTACAATCTTAGATGATGTTACAGGTACCAGGAATTAATGATTGGCAAATGTGAAATGCCACATCATTTAATAACTCATTTGATAAACAACTGCATGAACAACATGATGCTCTGTGTGAGCATGTGTAGATTGTAATGTAACAGAACTGGTAGCTACAACAGCACTGAGTCAGAGTAACAATGTACACCAAACACAGAGCATTCTTCATGCCAGGCACACATCACTAACACATTTGATGTTATTCTGTACCAAATTATCAACTAGTAAATCAAATTTGCATGGATTGTTCTCACTGCCACTGTATTCCCTTTGCGAACTGCAGGCTGGGACGCAACGATAACTTTATCATACTTTACCTCTAAAATGTCCGAGTCAACAAACTGTTTCCCATATAGCATGGCCTGAAAGTCTTCCAAACTGCAGTCAATACTGTCCAGATAGTCCATCAGCTCAACCCTGGAAAAATAAAGTTCTGACATTGCTATGGATTCCAGTACTTAGTTAAAAAAGGCATAACGTCAAATGTCCTATATAAAACATTAAGTACATTTCGATTTACGATCTTTCCAACAGAGTACACACTGTACTTCCACAAACTTCAAGAAAACAAGTTGACAATTCAAACAGACAAGGTTAACTGACACTGTGACTGTCGTGAAGATAGCATACTACGAGGCTGAAACCTACTTTCCCAGAAGGTTGATGTTCTGCGAGATGGCCCCGTTCTCACTGAGGATGGAGTCCATCATTTTGAGGGGGTCCTCCAGGCTCAGCCCGGGGGACTTGTTGACCTGCAGGGCGCTGCTGGTCAGGGGGATATCTGTGGGGCTTCTGGGGGGTTCCTCGAACTCTGTCCTGAGTACGCCCTGCAATTCCCTGCCCTCCACTGCTGCGTCGTCCCCACAGTTCACCTCCACAATTTCCACATCCCTAACACACAAAAGGTAATTATAACAAACGAAACACCACTTGTATTTGATTGGGCTTCTAAAACACATCTGAGAATGCTCACGTCTGATCCAAAGCTCTGGAGGGGTCGTCCACGATCTCCGTGTCCTCGTCGGTTACGTCGCAGATGATGACGTCGTCAGAGATTTCAGAACTGTTCTTTAAACCGCTGAGGCTGCTGACGGATCCCTGTAGGGGACATTTGCAAACATGATTCATGCTGAGAAATTTGGATATTAAAATGAAAGCGAGCCATAAAAAGAAAAAGGTTCCAAGCAGCAAATGCACCTTGTCTAACAAAATCAGACTGAAAATGATCTTTTACAAAGTCACTGTAATGTCACCCACAGACTTCCCACTGCCTCTTTGAAAAGCGGTTTGAAGCACAAGAAGTGCAGTTTTGTGCTGCCATGTTCTACAAAATGGAGCCAGAGACTGCAAAGTATGGAACCATATATGGTTATGTCCAGGCAGAGTGTGACTGACAGTCTGGGGCCATTACTTAGCATGTGAGATATGCACGGTGGCTAGGCAGTGAAGCAAACTTCCCCTGAACGGTCCGCAACATATTAAAATATTGTTCAAATGACACAATCACTTAAAAAATCGGTGATGGGGAAGACATTAGATGAAGACAAAAACACCTACTGCAACCACATGTTCTTCTGGGGAAAAAATATTGACTTCGCATTTTAACTGCATTAGCAGGCCTACCATTGATTCTAATGAATCGGGTGGTGAAAGGCCAATACTGGAGCCAACCATGTGGGTGCTGGAGAGCAATGCCTCTCATCAAGACCAGGAAGTGAGCTTCAAAAACAAAGCCTGGTCTGGGCCCCTTCGACAACATTAAGGAAATAAAATAAATGAAATTGTAGCCCTTAATACATACTTTGTTGTGCTCCACAGGTTCATCAAAAATGGGATGGATGAATTTGGGCTTCTTCCCGCTGCTGTTCATCAGGAGAGGCCTAGGAACGGGGAAGGAAGGAAGACATTCAAACTCACAAGATTCTGTGCGTGCGTAGAGAGCAACCTAGTGTGGATCAAAATTAGAGCAAGTAAATACTCTGCAAATAAGTCGAGGGAAGAGCAGGACCATCTTACCTTTTGCGTTTCAAACTCAAAACACGGTTGTTTTGAACGAGTGTAATGATGAATTGTACGAGCTGAAATGAAATGAGAACATTAAATTAAATATGTATTCTGACAAATCTGACAAATCAACTGTAGAAATGATCATGTTCTACTGCTACTAATATTCTGCCATTGAAACAACTTAATTCCTGAAAAAGTCCACAAGGAGACAAGTAAGTGGAATTCACATTTATAATGTGTTTGTTTGGTGATGGCAGTTTAATGTGCAATATAATGGTACACAAAGGTTTGTTCTTTAACTACTGAGCTTCCGTTTCAAAGCCTCAACAACCTCTGGTCTACTTGGCTTTTTCAACATGCATATATCATTGTTAAACAATAAACCTCACTTGCAGATTTACAATTCAATAACTGGTTATGGGCTCATTCCCCTAATATAATCAGCATAGCTGTAATAAACTACTTGTCATGCGAGTGACATCTTTTACAGCAGTTTGTCATAATGTAGTTTTATGTGTCTAGCACACAGTAACAATTATCAGCCTGTCCTTCACGTAGCGGGTGATAGTTTTAATGATCAAAGATTCACAGGACCTTCTTTACGACTTGCTGTTGACTGGCATGCTTTTGCCTCAGGTCTGCCACCTCTCTCCACAGAGCCTCGTTCTCTCTGGAACAATTAAGTTACAAGGGTTGTGAAGGAAGAAAAACAAAAAAACAAGTTAGACATCTGTACTTATTTGTCCATTTCAAAATTACCCTGCCCTCCAGGAAACCTCTGTAACCCACTCTTCTGAGCTAACCCCATTTAATTTTTTAACGTCATAGGATGGTCACTTTAAGATTACCGTTACTCACCCGCAAAACACATAACTGAAAATATGACAAACCACTCTTCACAGAATCCAATTAGTCTTTCTGGAATAAAAACTCATATTGTGAAAAAAGATAAATAAAACCTAGGAAGGTAAGTGCTTCCAGGACATGAACAAATACAAACATTACATCTCACCAACGGTTACTTTACCAAAGACGACCTTTTTTCTTTACAAAGCTAACCATTTTTAAACACTTCTAAGGTAATCCTGTGATCATCAACCACCCCCCCCCCCCCCAAAAAAAAAAAAAAAAAAAAAGGTGACGCAACAGTACCTATTTAGCGTGGCAAGTCTGGAATCCAAACTGTCCTGTTTACCCTCAATGTTCTGCACGCTGAGCAGAATCTTTGACAGGTCTTCTTGCCGAACCTTTGTGTCCTCAGGCCTTGCTGACGACACCTATACCAGGAAATATGTCAAAACAACACAAACATATACAAGCACGTTAAAACGTTTTGTAAATTATTTTTTGTCAAAACGATAGGTTAGCACGTACCATACGTCCAAAGTGTCATTAAGCTAGACATCACAACAGTGCAATGCAGCAGTACCATTCACGTCAATCAAAACAAGGCATTATCATCAATAACCTCCAATGTAATATCACTGATATTCCACTGAATTAGCCATATGAACAACGCTGTCCAAAGGGAAATAACTATAACTGTTGAGGAATTCTGTCTCTACACACCTTTCTCTTGATGTTTTCCAGCAAGTCATCCTGTCCGTGCTTGAAGAAAGGATGCTGGAATTCCACTGGTCCATCACGTTCCTGCTTCACGATGCCCGTGTCGATGTGCATAACTTTACGGAATCCATCTGGGGACAAATAACAATATATTAAATTTATGTATTTTAACAATATATTAAATTTATGTATTTTGAGCAAAACATTCATACAGATTCTCAGTGATGGCATGAGAAAGAACACTGACGACTTACACATGTTGAGCTGTCTGACAAAGCTGGCCATGTTGTTGTGCTTAAAAAACTTGGGGAGTATCTCCTTGGCAAAACGCTGTTCATCCAACACCAGGAAACTGTTGCCCTCCTTAAAACACAAATAAGGAAAGATAAGATACGTTTTTTTCTTTTTCTTTGCATCACCGAGGCAAATCGCCCATTAATTATGAGCAGGCCCTGCAATGTTGGGTAAGACGTTGTGAACCTGAGAGTATTTCAAGTAGCCCAGTCACTATCACCAACAAAACAATAATATCCATACATACTGCAAAAAAATTACAGAAACGTAGCGATCTGACATGTCTCAAATAAAAGAACATTACTAAGACAGCAAGCTTAATTTCATGTCATTAACTATAATTAATTATTGAACATCTGACAGTTCGTTCATCACCACTAGTTTGATTCTGCAAAATCGTTTCACCTATCGAGACTATTTTCAACAGTAATAGTAGGCAGCTAGAAGCCTGGCTGAGCTAACGGTAAACACTCATACACAGCTAATACTGGTTAGCAGCCAGCAGCTCAGAAAAATATGATGCAAGAAAATAACGTTCATGTGAAATACTCCATAGCAATACACGGAAAACGTGAATTAGCTTGCATGTGCAGCAATCTTGAAGATTTGTTTACATAACTTACTGGTAGTTGAAGCACTATAACATTATTAAAACGTTGTCTGAAAACAGCTCGTCTCGCGCAATAAAAGGAAAACACCCACACGAAAACACAAATGAGGCGAAAGAGCTACAAGTAACGGCAGCTATCGTACCTCCGTATAGCTAACCATGCAACTATGAACATACCATACGAAGGCCTACATAATCTTAAAGACATCTAACGTTAGATAACGAACTTGGTTCTACAACTCTTCCAAACGCATCTTTGTTAGCTAGCTAGCTTGGTGTCGACTATAATCATAGCTAACTGACGTTAGCTTTTCTTGAGGAGGCCAGTCTGATTCTCCAGAAATATTTCATTTTACCTGGCTCCAACAGATGAATTCATTTGTATCAGTATCCTCCACTAGAGTCCAAAGCTTGGTAAGGAACGCGGGGACATTGGAGTTCTGTTTCATTTTGGCATAAAGAAAATGTTTTAGGCCAAATGTATGGCGGTCCTTTCTCTGAGAACAAACAAGGCCACAAGAAAATAATGACGTAGGACTACAACTTCCTGTATAACAAGAAAGACGCTGATTGGCTCATAACTTACTTACGTAAATTCTATCACGTGGAATAGCATGTACTTGCAGCTATAGCGATGTGGCTGTTGCAAGGTTTCATCCTAGTTTCACTATTCCTAAAAAAAAAAAAATGCATGAAGACTAAGAGGCCTGCAAGTTCTAAGACTGAGGCGTCGTCGACATCCGCATTATTTCCTACAGATCTTACAGATAAAGCAATGTGAGCATCAGATACACAGTGACCACACACAATTTTTTGCCCAGAGAAAATATCACCTGTGACATGGTTGATGCCACGTAGCCTGTCAGATAGCAGAAGCTGGGTATGACTTACTGAAATGTATGGTTTTTACAGGGAATAGAAAAGACATTTACAAGTGTTCTTTGAAGTGATGGGGAAAAACTACACAGGGAAAAATGTAACTGATTGGTTGAATACAGTAGTCTGTACAGGCCACACTTGTTAATAACTTGCTGGCTCACAAAAAAATATATGTGCTCCCATGTCACTGCCATGCCAGTCATGCCTGTAGAGGAAGCACTGTAGCTGAGTGTGAATTCCAGTAGACCAGGGGTGGCCAACCCTGGTCCTAAGGAGCCACAGGGTCTGCTGTTACGGCAACCGCTTCGGCCAAAGAAACCAGGCGAGGTGAGTTAACTGTGTCATCAACTTCTTTAGTTTTACAATTATGTGCAGAGTAAAAACAAAAACCAGCAGACCCTGTCGCTGTCCAGGACCTGGGTTGACCACCCCTGCAGTAGACTTTGCTTTGAGCTAGAGCAGAGGTGAGCAACAAGGGCCAAATCTGTTTCTGGTTTTCATGCCGACTTTGGGCCTTAATGACTTAATTAGCCCTAACATATACACCATCTGACATTTTAGCTATATTTCTTGGTAAAATCATGAATGAAAGCTGAAGACTGTTCTTGGCCCTATATGAAACCTTTTACTGTGATCTACTCTGTGAACCAGTGTACATAGTCAATTAGCTAATTTAGCCAGGGTAATTTCTGGAAACATCATGATATAACAATTACTAACTTATATTTCAGAAGGTGGTTTTTAAATATTACTGTATCTGCATGCAAACATTTTAAAACTAATTTGTACTGTTGCACATTAAAATGATTATGCTGGCTAAGTACACCAGTGAAGTTAGCCAGAGATGTTCACATTGGAGACTGGCTGTGTGATATAATGCATAACACCACTAGATGCCACTCTAGTATCAGGTTAAAACAAGCGAGACCCTCTGTTCCTCTCAGGAACTTGTGCATGGCTTTGGTTTGATACACTTTTTTACATTTTGGTGCATAAAGGGCCAGCTTGGTATATTTTATTTGTGACAGGTCCTTAAGTATATTAGTATTACATTATATGTAACTGAATAGTTGGAAAGCCTCATTGGTATCGTTTGAGTGTTAAATTCTGTTTCACAAATCATGAAAAGATTTGGATACATTCTTTATAAATTCACCTAATCTCCCTTCTCACATTAGTTCTACTATATAATTAGCCTATTACATACTGTTTTGAGCATGATTTAAAATGCATTTTGCTTAATGCTATTAAACCTATATCACAGATACAGATATGTTTGCATATACTTGGTTGGTGAATTACGTAAACATCGCCCATGACATATCAGCTTCGAACAGGATAACACAAAAACAATTAAACATGAGTCATTGCTGCATGGTGCTTCATCAAAATGTCAGTGTCCAGATTACAGAAAATGACACACGACTGTTCGTCAGTTTGTTAACGTACTTGATTATAGCTTGTAGATAAGGCACATAACACTTGCATTCATAGCCTGTGTTGTAGTCTTGTTATACACTTGTGTAAATTATCTATTATTGTGGAACTGTGTGACCTTGCTTTCTCACAGTAACAAACGGTAGCTGTTTCAGAATAAGAGAATATTCTGCTGTCAGGAAGTGGGAAAAAAAAATGTCTGTCCTTCTCTAGTGGCCTGAAACTAGATTTCAGGGCACCGGGGAAATCCATGTTTCATTGTGTACATCCATATCATCCTAAAGTGAATTACTGTTTGTAGTTTAGACACTATTGGTATTGGAGTATATCATTCAATACCCTTCATTGGTAAAATCTCATTTTTCAGTCTGTTTGTTAGGCCTTAGTTTGGCCAATTGATATATTAAAGGAGAGCAGAGCCAAACCAAAATTCCTGATGATATTTGTTATCTTATATTTTTGACGCACTTTCATTTGTTTCAGTACAAATTGTTTGCTTGGTTGAGATTACAATACACTCTTGATTATATGGGCCTTCTTAGACTAATGATGATGTTCTTCTTTTCTGTACGTCACTCTTGGATAAGAGCATCTGCGGAGTGGTTATACTGCAATGTAATATGATTTGGCCTGTATACTGTGGCATAGCTGTAAATGGCTGTTACTGGTTGTTTTATTGGTGATGTTTCATGATACACTCAGTTAGCTTGCATTTCTGCCTGTTTACTGTTTAATTTGGAGGTTTGCTGTCTGATAAAGATGACACATAAGTTGAGCCTCCTTAATATAAAACCCTGTGGTTGTTCTATATACCCTGCAGTAAAATCAAATTAGTGATTTAATCCAGTCTTTTCATGGCAGTCAGCTTGACAATGAAAGCAACAGTAACCTCACACAGTTATTCAGTTTGTCCTATAAACTTCATCCCATAAACTGGAGATAGACCTCTGCTTAGAATAGCTTCTGAGCACTGCGCAAGTCTTTCACTTTAAAATAAAAGCGGTGTGAGGTCAAAGATGCCCACAGTCCTGTAGAAAGTTTATGATATAGGAAGTCCATAACCCTTGCTTGTAGCCTATATGAAGTTCAAGATATATATATATATTTTTTGTTAAGACAAAAGTAATTAGAGATAATCACCATGCTGTCCTTGTCATTTGAATTTATTGCACTTACATTAAGTATAAAATTTTCTATCTTTGGGCTTTTCACACAGTTACTTTCAAGTCAAGACATTTTAATGAAAACCCCCATAGCTGAGGTACATTGTCTTAAAAGGCCAGAAAACATCAGGCCTCAACATTTATCACCGTGGGGAAGACTAGCCATAAAAAATAGTCAGAAGCTAAGTGAAACCTTTCCCCTTCAGTGGCTGTGTGGCTTCCAATCCCAGCCTTCCTGCTGTTTCTCAGCCATGCTCCAGTGCATTGTGGGGAAGTGGGGAGGAAAACCTCACATTGTGGCAGGAGAGGCCTTCTCTCACGTTCTCTGGCACTGAACACACCGGGGAAAAAGTACTTCCACCAGCTGTGTGGGTTTTTGTATTTTTTTCTTAATTCTTGGACCTTGGACCAAATCACAATGCAGAAGACTTGTACCGTGACATCATCAATAGGAGAAATTAGATTGTGGCTCAATGCTTTGCCAAGTCCATAGGTATATTTTTTCACATTCTATAGTCATTTGTAACGATAATTATCAAACTCATACACATGAGACTCACTGGTTTGTGTTTTACCAAGCAACAACATCATTGCAGAATGTACAGTATGAAGAAATGGCTTTTAAATAATTTTTTTAAAATCCTCCTTTATGATACTTTTTCACTGCAGAATCTGATGATTATTTTCTGAATTCTATGCCTCTATAACCCTGTTTTTTCTACATTTGAAAAAAAAAATTGCAATTCAAAATTTAAAACAATTTACACTAAGACAATAGCGTGAATTGACAACGGCCACAGGACGTGGTCAAGGTAAATGTTTGACATATAGGCTAGATGTAATTGGGCCAGCGGGAACATGGCCTGCCGGTGGAATGTTATCCTTATCCCAAGATAAGCAGCGGCGGCATTGGATAAATAAATGCCCGTTTTTGCATCACGCTCACTCCCGGTCTGCCGGTTAGCTAAAACACTGGTTATCTTGAAAGGAAAAGAGGGGCCTCTGGGCAAACCCATGCGTTCAGTATCTTGGCATCCAAGGTCTAACAAGGCACTGCGCAGGGCAATGTTTTGATCACATCCTCAGAGCACCGACGGCGTTCGCTTCTATTAAAGTCGAGGTAGGCATCACGGGTAAACGACGCTGGCACGTTCGCAGCTAATAGGGACAGACAGTAATATCACATCAAAAGACGTCACGGAGCACTTTTAAATGGCTGTAATTAGAGCAGCCTCATTATGAAACAAAGAGATTAATGAGACTGCAAAGATCAGAGCACATTACCAGAGGACAGATAATCTGAATTGTTGATGTATTATACGTAAAGGACATCTCTGACTATACATTTCATTGGTGTTCATGTGCACATCATCGACTGCTTGCCCAGTGCTCAAGTGATTTTTAGCACACAAACATATTTCATGAGCAATTAATAATACAAATCCTTACTCTTTAGCATTTTCATGACATTTGAGTTGTGTTGCAAACAATGATGTGGTGTGTTATGAAAAATATTAAATATCTGTGCTCATAAAGCATGGGAAATTCCTATTTATAATATTACACAGTAATATTATACTCAAAGTGGACATCTGTATACTAGAATCCTTAGTGAGCACAGTTATATGTATGGTCTCTTCCCCATTTATGGTATGACTTACTCAGCTGTGAGCAATTGCATATTCATTCGTTATGGCTTTTTAAGGAATGATATAATGTGACACTAAAACAAAAACGAATTGGAGACTCCAACAGAGGAGCAGAGCTTATTTAATAATAGGTTTACTGTACACAGGTTAGGTCTTTTCAGGCATGATAATCCATAATCACAGGCTCGGCCTTCTCCTGCATTGTTCATGAATTAGTCTTTTGTTATTTGGGAAATGTCATCTGTGACATCTAGACTTTTTTTTTGACATGACTGGCTTGGAGTCTGTGGTGATGGAAGTCTAAAGATAATTTTATGTCAAAGATATTCTTGTTCTTTCAATGTTGTTTTCTGATGCGCGGCTATGAAAAATATGATGAATATGTGAATATGATCTTTATGATCTAATAAGTTCTTTTTTTTATGCTGAACATCTTAGTAAACATCATCAGGTAAACGGGAGGCGTGGGGGCCTGTTGTGGTCGAAGGGGAGGGTACTGAATCACCATGGCACTTTTAATGTTGAGTAACCTGTTTAAAGCTAGAGTAAATTTCTCATTTGATTTTGGCTCAATATCTTTCATTCATTTCACTAGTACTGAGGTCTAAGAATAAGAAATAGTGTAGTGCTTACCTACATTTGCTGCTTAAGTAAAGAATGAAGGTACCATTGCGGGTACTAGCATGCTGTCCCAAAGCACTGTAAATGCTTATAGAAGAAGGAATGCCTTAACAATGCCCAAGTCACTGGACTGATACCAGCATGTTCAGGTAGTGCTTGCAAAGCTGCATATTCACTCTCTCCCTCTCTTTGTACAATGTAGTTGGAACAAAAAAATGCTGGAATGAATCGACATTTTCCATTGGACATAGAAACTTGGACCCTCGTTTTATAGTTGTTATTCTCTCTCATTATTCGATTACTCTTGAAGTCCTGCAGAACAAAAAAGAAACAGAGAAAAATATATTACAGCTGACCTCAGCAGATTTATTTTTTGCCTAATGAATAAATAAGTTTGGAGTATGCCATGCAGGTATTAGACTTCATGCTGACTGCCAAAGGAGCAGTTTTACTGCTGTTTCGAATCTCTTTGATTAAGTAAAGCAGAACGGGTATGCTTCTGCGAATTCATTGGTCCAGCATTTCCATATTCTCCCTCACAAATTGAAATCGGATGATCTCACCAAATAACTAGTTATGCTTAAAAGCCATGTATTAAAGTGCAGCAATAAAACACACCTTCTCAGTTGGATGTTAGAGACAAGTTTTTTTTTGTCTTGCTTTGAGGAAGTTCTTATTTAAGCAAAAGAAAATCAAATCCATTGCTTTTCCTTCAGCTCTGTGAGGCTTGTACATGGCCAGATTCAGCACACCAGCCAGAAGCAAAGGAGGAAAAAAAAAAAGTTAATACGGTTCAGACCTCAGGATTCGAGAGAACGCGCGGCAGTGTGTAGACACGTTCGAATGGCTTAATCTCAACCATGGACAAAGACGTCTTTCTGTGAAACTGCAGTGGCCATAAAATGGCCCGAAGGTCGCTAACAAAGTTGCAAAGTAGGCGAAAAGTGAGGCTACTCTAGTGATTAAGATTATGGGAAGGAAAGCAATGCTTGGGGAGTACACGCTCATGTGAATAGTGTGAGATGGAATTGACCATTGATGAAGCTTCATTTGAATACATTGCTTGTTGTTCACAAGTCGAATGGAAGGATAAGCCATTGGTCAACAGAACACCAGCATCATATCTTTTTCAGAAACAAAGGTTCAGTCAGTATATTTTGATCCCTCTGCTAAAAAATATGTGCAAATGCACAAATCCTAGTAACAAAATATGGTATTTTTGAATACATATGAATTCATTTTATCTAACAGAACAATCTTTAGCATTCTTAAATAAACTTTACCATACATCCGTACAAGACCTTCTCTCTTCCTTCTTGTGTTCTGTTTAGTTTGCACGTGCATGTTCAAATGCACAGAACTCAGTCCTTAGACTGTGGGAAAGTGGCTTTTTTGAATGCCTGAATTGTTGATGGAGCATTAGCTGGGATTAACCAGGTGGTGAAAGTAAATGTTTGTATTTAACATACAATTATGGTGCACTTATTTCAAAGAAAGCTTACTTGGAGCCTGTTAAGGTAATTTTTCTAGACAGGGCGAATTTACTAGGTTCTACAAAAATCTTGGTATTTTATAAGGTGAGTTATTGCATTGGGTTGAACTGTGGCCAAAGTGCTTGATATCAATACATACAATTTCTTGAGCATCTTTCAAACAATTGAAGGTAAAATGTAGCCAAAGCGCTGTTCTGAACAAGAGACAGAAATTGCTTGCAGATGGTTAAGCTCACACGTTGTTTGGCTCACTCCGTTTTACTTTTTGTAATTATCTAGGTTTGAAAAAAAGAAAGAAAAACTCAACATGAATGTGGTTATTTTATTATATTCTTTCATTTTTTTTTCTTTCTCACCATTTATTTGTCTCAGAAAGACAGACACAATTCCAGGTAAGCATATGTTTTTTATCCCCTTTCATCACAAATCTCTTCTGGTGCTTTTTATTTTCCCCCCATCTGTACACTATGACATCATTTTATATGAAATAATCGCATACCATTTGAATAGTGACATTACACCAAAGGTATTAAAGCCTTTGTACAAAATCACCTGCTACGTCCACCGCCGTATTAGTACTTAGAACCTGGATCTTTGTCCTGCAACTTATTTAGAACTGAAACACGATATAGATTTACTGCCAAGCTCCTGGTTTACTGAGCACTTCTTGGAGTTTTATGATCTATACCTCTGAAAATCCTCCTTGTCACTTGATTGGTTTCTCCACCACCAATTTCTTCCAATGATTGGCCTTTGTGATAATTGAACCGATCTGGCCTGCGGGCGTTCAACTCCACAGTGCCTGGCTCGCACTCCTGGATGCCAAGCTCAATAAAAGGAAATAAATAAAGCAGCCAGCCTTCAAGAATCACCGGGCACACCTTTATTTGTGCCGGTATCAACATTTTCTTGTGCTTTATGGCCCAGAAAACGATTGTTTTAGGGTCACTGGCCCACGGGGACAGCTGTTCACAGTGTGATGCTGAATCAAAACCTGTACTGTGATACAGCTTGCTCACGCAAAGTGCTTTTTGCATGTGGATGGATAGACGGGTGGATGAATCTATAAATGGATCTATGTATTTATGAGTAGGTCCATCCACGAGTTGACAAGGTGGGTAAATGGATGAACAACTAGATGAACTACTAGGTCTGAAGCACTTCCCTTTTGGCCATTTGTTCCATACTTATTTTATATTGCCTTGTTAGTAACCTTGGATGAGTTCACCGGCCACACTAATAAATATGTTAATTGCTGTGCGTCGTAAGCATGAATTTCAGTTTGAACTCTCCTCTGCGAGGGAAAATGTAAGAGACTTGGCAGAGACTTGGCACTTGCAAGTTATTATCAGATGTTTGAAGATAAAAACTCCACAGGAAATCCACTCGGAAACATTTACTAGATCTTATTTTCCCCCTCTCATGGGTAATAGGTACACGCGGCTTACGTGAATCAGCAAATCCGTTGCTAACGCACCTTAACGACAGGGCAAGCCGCAACTCGACATGCTGAGTGAGTCTGCCTCGCATATCAAAAAAGCGACGTTCCTCAGAAATGGTCATAAACCATCGAAAAGTTGCTTATGAAGCTGAGACTGGATAATTCACTGTAATGAACAGCGCAGTACATTATAACCTATAAGGGGGGGGGGGGGGAGGCTATATTTTACTTGCCTGTGTCGGAGCGGCATGTATAATAAAGTAGACGTTAAAATGCAGACAGTGAAAGTGTACTGAGAGAGTGGGCTGCGGCTTCCTCGTGCTAACAGGAACAGAACACGGGGTACAGCTGGCTGCCAGGCCACACCTTCCCAGGTGTTTCTCATTGTTTTAACGGGGCAGTAATATCCATCTCCTCTTCATTCAGAGGTGCCGTACAAAGAGTGGATTCAGAAGCAGGAATATGACCGCGCCAGCTTCGAGACTCCTGTTGCGCTCCTATGCACACTCAGCATTTCAGAGACCGTTAGCATGAGGGAACAGCCAATTCAGTACATCTTGCAACCACTGTGGCACGCCCAGCATTTCAGAGACCCAGAGACACAGACCACAGTGGGGAAAAAGGGGTTTTAAAGCAAAGTGCATAGGTATAGTGACTGTTGTCGGTATCCCAAGAACAATAGCTGCCAGGTGCCATAGATTCACTCTTCTTGTTTTCTCTTAAAATGAAAGTAATACGCTTCAACCTCTTACATCTACTGCAATGGGGTTTGGATTACAATTGAATAACATGTTTAGAGAAATGTGCATCCACCTATCATGGAAAATGTATTAATACCATATAAGTGCATGTACAAAATGCATGTAAAGATCTTTGTTACTAAAGTGGAACAGGAACTGGTGTTAACTGTTCAAATGAAATAACTACACATTACCTCATTTAACTGACCTCTACCTCTGACCTCTGAAAGACCATGAACCTTCCATACCCAACCTCAAATGTACTCATACAAACCCACATAAATAACCTTATATAATTTGACAATCATCTGTTTACAGAAAGGATGAACAGTGTTTATTCATGTAATTGCTGTATATTATACTGTGTGAAAGACAGTCTAAATTGCACAGGTTCAATTTTTCTAAAACCAAATGTTTATTTTCTTATTTAAACCAAGCTTCAAAACAAATCTATTTTAGCTTTTTCTCTTTTTGTTAGTATGTCAAGCCACCACAATGGCAGACAACTGAGCCTTTATTTTATCAATTGTAACACATTTCCATAGCATTAGCAGTGAATGTATGCTTTATGACTTTTACAATAAGTCAGTATTTTTATCGCCTCAATATGACCCCGTGAGTATATTCATATGGCTATCCCTGACCACTTACCTATTAAAATTTTTTACAGTGATTGGATGGTTTTTCAGTTCAAACAGTGATTGCTCCTGTCCATTTCTCAGCATTCACAGTGAGGTGGTTCACCACAAAGAAAGAGATGGTGAAATGCATTCTGGGGTTTGAGTCTTTAATAGTTGCCACAAATATAATAGCTTGTTTTGCTATTTTTTAAAAACTGACTGTGGTGTGGGGATGGCTGGTTTAAGCAGCCACACCTGCCCTGGGTCAAGCTAATTAGACCTGGCCAATTGGATAATTGGTGAAGAATTAGATAATTGGCCAGGCTAATTGGACCCAGGAACAGGAGTGGCTGCACCTGTGCGTAGTGAGGTAATCACTGCGCACAGGTTAAATCTGCCATCCCCACCCACACCAGGCAGCTTCCGTCATGACAGGGTTAACATCTGCTCATTTGGCTATACCATCCTGCCAAACCCTCGTGGAATAAATGTGGACTGTTTTAACATCATCTCCCTGTGTCTCTGTGCTGGAGGGCCCCAAGGAAAGCCACTTCGGTGGCCTGTGGCAGGCGTGTTTGCCACAGTGGCGCCCAACGTGGGGCTCCTCCGGCACAGCAAAGAGGCACAGGAGGGCCAGCCAGGAAGCACACTGGAGGAGGGGCGGCTGAGGTGTTCCCGACAGGGCTTCGGGTGGATCCTCCGGGCCAAAAATGGGGAGCTGAAGATGACCAGGGAGGGGAAGGAGGCAATCCTCAGCTGGGATGCTGAGGAGCTGCACCTGGCCGAGAAGGCAGGTCAGCGACGGGCGGTGCACGAGAGGTGGTCGCGCCGTGAGCTGGACTTGGCCGGGAAGGCGGGTCAGCCACGGGCGGCGCACGAGCGGTGGCCGCGCCGTTTTGCTTCCTTTCTCGTCCGTTTTGGTTGTTTTTAGTTCTTTGTTTTGGCCTGGTTGGTTTGCCCGGAGCCCATGAGGGGATAAGCCTGCAGCCGCCTGCCAGCAGAGCCGACTGGCGGCCACCACAGCCACGAGGGTTCCTGGTCCCCAGCACCACACGGCCAGTCCACCAGCCCACCAGCCCAGCCACCCCACCACAGCCCCTGGAACAGCCCAAGCCGGTGACGCCCCCACCAGCCAGCAGAGCAGCCCAGGACTTCCCGTGCTCCGGGAGGGAGGAGGAAGAAGGGCTGCCTTGTCGTCAGAAGGAGGGGCACAGCATGTACTGGACTGTTCCGGGGCCACCCACCCTGACTTTTTTTTTAGCGTGTTTAGAGTTTTTATTTTTATTTGTCTTTTGCTTTGTTGGGAGTGCAGGGGTGGGGGGGAGGGGGGGGGGGGGGTAGGCTTCGGCCAGTGATTCTCCTGGCCTCAGTTTGGCGTTGGGGGTATGTGGTGTGGGGATGGCTGGTTTAAGCAGCCACACCTGCCCTGGGTCAAGCTAATTAGACCTGGCCAATTGGATAATTGGTGAAGAATTAGATAATTGGCCAGGCTAATTGGACCCAGGAACAGGAGTGGCTGCACCTGTGCGTAGTGAGGTAATCACTGCGCACAGGTTAAATCTGCCATCCCCACCCACACCAGGCAGCTTCCGTCATGACAGGGTTAACATCTGCTCATTTGGCTATACCATCCTGCCAAACCCTCGTGGAATAAATGTGGACTGTTTTAACATCATCTCCCTGTGTCTCTGTGCTGGAGGGCCCCAAGGAAAGCCACTTCGGTGGCCTGTGGCAGGCGTGTTTGCCACACTGACCCTTGTGGAGGATTTTTACTTTGAAGACATATTAGTCTATGTCTGAACACCAGTTACTTCCTCATACACATACGGTCAAAGCCAAACATGTTCAAGTAACACACGCACACACACACAAATAAAAATAAAGATCGCTATTGCACGCCCTATCAGCAAGTTGAGGGACTGATGGTACTATTTCATCTTGCCCAGCTCCCAAACCAAAAGTTGGCCTGGGACATTTAATTTATTGCACTGTATCTTGGACAGAATTTCACATTGGGCGTGGAACTTGCTAGTTATTTCAAGGTGAGTCTGTGGAACAGGCCCTGAGTACTGTTTTTTACCCACATAAATATCAAGCAATGTAACAAATCAAACCAAACAGGCAGATCAAAAGGCAAGCAAAGTCAGCTGGCAGAGTTCTGTGGAAATGTGGTGAATTTAATGGAATATGAGTCAGTTTGTGGTTGTTTTCTTAAACCTGGTGAAAATTTCCCATTTATATGGAAGCTCTGTTATTCCCTATTCTCCGC
This sequence comes from Anguilla rostrata, assembly GCF_018555375.3. Classification (NCBI taxonomy): domain Eukaryota; kingdom Metazoa; phylum Chordata; class Actinopteri; order Anguilliformes; family Anguillidae; genus Anguilla; species Anguilla rostrata. Next base: position 47,356,835 of record NC_057938.1, read on the forward strand.
ACACCTTGCTTGAAACAGCAATGCTCTGCTCAACTTGCTACCCAGAAAAAGATTTCTTGTGTGGCCACAGGGGGCATTGTAGAGAGAGTCTGTTTCTGAGAATGCTCCCAGCAGTGCACCTTTTCAGTTCAGCCATTCCGGTCCCGTTCTGTGTAGAAACAGGCCACAGTTTCCCTCTTTACATGCAGATATTTAACTTAATAATGCATTGGATGTCTGTGGAGCTCAGTGCAGCAGCTGAAGTCGCTGCACGATTTCCCGCCTTTCAACAGCCGCTGGCCTCCTTGGCTGATGTTAATGCACAGTTCTGTTCCAGTTTTAACCCTTCACTGGCCAGCTTTCCTGAAATTGCCGAAATAAGAGGCAGACCTTCATGGCTCACTATTTGAGTGTACCCATATGGCACACTCATATAGTGTGCCATGTGGGTATCTCCCTGGTGTAAGTCTGGACATGTACACTGAACACATGGCCTTATAATCTTATTATCAGCAGATAAATGTTAGTCTGGCAAGCAATTCAAAGAGATTAAGGGAAATTACTTCAGTCTAAGACTTCCTGCTATTTCCTTTCAAAAACTGTGCCTTTCTATTGCTTATTAGAACCTAATAATGGGTGATTTTACCTCTTATTAATTGCATTCATGCACTCTACAGAGACGATAGAAGAGAGCTCACACTTCGGCGACTACACAAACTCAAGGGCAAACACAAGTGCGGTGGATAGGCGCTCGAATTGCAAGGCTAACAATTGGTAACTAAGTTCATTCATTAGGGTGCCATGGCAACAAATGTTTCAAGCTGTTGTCCGCTGTTAATTATGCAAGGAAATGACCATTTCCCAAAGATTCCCATCTGTCTCAAGCAACGTAAAAAAGCAAAACAAGAACCAGAACAAGAAACACTTGTTCACATTGAAGTCAAGTTTAGCACGTAAGTGCAGTTGGCATCCTAAGCTTGAACTGCAGCAGTTAAGTTAACATGTATGATAATACCAATGCCCATATATCATACATAGGAAAAAGCTACAGACCACATTAGTAAGCAAAAACAAAAGAGTTTTGTAAGAGCTGGTATGAGGATACACATTTAGAGAGATATAACAAAACAAATGGCTGTCAGGCAACCACTGTCTTTTAAATTTAACCAAACATTGAATGAGGTTTAGTAATGATTTGTAGAATAGCAGAGCATGGCTATGGGTATATTTTTTAAGAGGGTTCAATTTATTCCTCCATGCTTTTGCAAGTAGAAAATAAACACAGGCATGTAATTTTAAAATAGGTTGCTTAACGTAATAAAAGGAACTAGTGGGTCTATTCCCCAAGTACAGGTCAACAAAAAACCAACAACTGAGGGAGAATGGCAACACTTATAACCTGTCCCTCTTTGGAAATAAAGAACCAAATTGTCATTGCTTAGTCAGATAAATTCTGATTATTAAAAAAAATAAAAAATACTTCAGACATATAGGTTATCACGTCCACGGTTTGTGGAATTAACAATTTCTTTCAAACCATTGTCAACCGAACAAAAACGCTATATCAACCGCTGCAGGAAATTCAGTATTCATTACTTTTTTGTGTAACCACCAGGGAGACTTGAGCTTGTGTTCTGTGTTCAGAGTGTTATTGACTCTTACCGTTTAATAACTGTAGGGTTTTGCATAACTCTCACATTGGCAATCATTGTAGAGTAGAGCAGGGTCATTAAAGAAGGCCTTTAGGTTGAACTCGGGGAATTGGCAGAACACGTGGAAAATTCATTTTAGGTATGAGAAAGACATATTATCATCACCTAGTTATGACATACTGAATTACACATTTTCCTTGTCTTTCAGATTGTATTCTTGAAATAAATCCACCCACTGGACATATCTGTGTGTTATAAAACAGTCTCAAATGCTGAAGACCACCCTGATATTTTATTATTTATTGCAGAGTCCAGACTGGATCAGTAATATAAGTAATACATTCGCTGTGATGTGTGCTACAGTGAGGGGCATGCTAAGATTAACCCACATTGATTGAAAGTATGTCTGGAATGTACTACATAGTCCGAATGCACAATTGCTCTGGAGGAGCAAATAACTTCCGTCAACTGGAAAGAAATTAGAAGCTGTGTTTTGCTACTCCATGCTGCAATGCCAAAGGTGAATCATGCACATCTGTAATCCCAACGTGCTTCAAAATGAAAAAACGAGTCTTAAGTGTTAATACACTGCGAAAGCTCCCCAGAAATGGCAAAGTCTGGAACTTGTACAAGGCATTAAAGTACAGAAGAAATGCCTCACTGAATTGAAGTTCCCTAAAGTAAAACATATATGTAATGCATTTTTTCAAGTTTTAAGAAATTTAACAAGACAAAGTACGCAGCTTTACGTTGAAATAATGAGGTTGTTTCAGATAAAGGGCAGCTCAGTCCAAGCGAATGGAAAACATTACCCCCTCCAGGGCTTTGTGTGTGTTTTATGTACATGTTGCCTGAGAGACAAATGAAGCATTCACCTTGCCCATTGCCTAGCGTCTCTGTAAATGGAATGGCTACATTTGTTTAAGGACACAGGGCTTTGGCTAGCAACTGAGCACGTTTCAATGGTGTCGAGCATGCCTCAGCGGCCACCGCTATCCGTCAGTTCCAAGAATGGGCACTAGGGGGGCCGGGACATTTATTTAGAAAAAAACATCTTAACTTGACATTGATGGGTTGATGTGAGCTACTGAAAACATTCTTAAGTCTTTTTCATCCAGTGGAAATTAATGTTAGCAAAACAGCATTTCTCTTTGAATTATGCATATGCATTCACTAATAGATGCAAAGTAATGATCAACAACATGGATGGAAGTCATATGAAATTAATACTGTACATGCATTTTATCTGTTAGTGACTTTGAATTCAGTATTTGAAAAAAAAGTCCACCTTGCAGATGAAAGATTTTTTTTAAAATTTCAGATCATTGCAGATGTAAAATCTGGCAATGACACCGTTTTAAAGAAGCTTGTTTCTTCTTCGCGTGTACCTTGTCTGGAATCACCAGTGCGTAAGTTTTTTCCTGCCATCGTGTTTACGCGCTACTTTCAGAGAGAGTTTGTAAAACTTCAGTGCCCCTCCACAGCCTCCAGTCAAGCTCTCTTTTTTCTGGTTTTTTTCCCCCTTCATTCCCCAAGCCCCCCTATGGTAGAATTACTTAAGCATTCAGTTCACATCTGTTACAAAAGCACATGGCAGGCCATCCTTTGTGAGTCTGTTGCTATAATTCAGATGGGGTTTGTTGGCCTACTCCTAACACTGCCAGGGAAATGAAAAATGTTCAGTAATCATCGCACTGCACAGGTGTAAGGTACTGCGCTGCCAGGTAAAGACTTCTCTCGGCTTTGTCGAAGCTCCGGATGAAATAATATGGAATTGTTTTCAATAAGAGGATCTAAACTCAGATACAAAATGCGTACTTTCTTTTCATACAAATCTCCCTTTGATTAATGAAAAGACTGCTGTAGCCTGTATGGAGCAAGGAGAGGTTGTGTTGTTCAGAAAACTAGACAAAACTGGCAGGAAATTTGTGGGCAGCCTAGAGTCTTCTTTGTGTTTGGTTCAATGAGCTGCTAAATAAACAGAGAGCCTTCTGTTCTCAAATTTTTAATATAGAAGGAATTTGTAAAGCATTAGCATTTGTTACATATTGACCATTAGAATTTAACAGTTGAAAAAAATTACATTTTGGGTCCGATGTTTCGCAAAATCTCCAGTAATACCTGCATGCTTGAGCCCAGTACACTTGTACTATTTATGATTGTGTAGGGTTACCTACAGGCTTAGGCTTGTCAATTCCTTAGGCTTGTCAATTCCATCGAAATAAATAATAGCAGTTGAATAGCAGCTGTAGCTGTTTCGGTGGCAGCGGAGGAGCTAATTTACAAATATACAGTGAACTCGATAATTTGCTGCTGTTATATATAAATATATATAACAGCAGCAGATTATCTGGAATAGTGGAATAGTATATGTAATGTTTTTAAGCCTCTGTGAGATTTCTGTGGACTAGTCTGCTAATTGCTGGCAATCATGTTACTTTCTAATAGAAAAAGCTAACGCTCTGTGATGTCAGCCTGCCTTCAAGTGCGTCCCAAATTTGTTGCCTTTTGCGGTTCCTTCTCCGTTTGGATGCTACCTTCGGAGGGAGCTCACTTCTGAGGATACAGGCAGCACGCAGCTTACTGCGTATTGGTACACAGCCAATGTCTCACATGGATATTATTTAATGTTAATTGTACCGTAAAAGCAAACAAAACAAAAAAATTAAAACCGAAAGCACAATTGTTTGTCTAAGGTGAATCATAAGCGTCAATTAGCAATAATCCGTGGTGGTTTTCAAATACATTCCTTAGTCACAAACCACAGGCAGGGGCCTGGTTGACTCACTACTGATGTTCAGGGGTTCATGTGTAGACTAATAAGCACCATGAAGTACATTCTAAACTTGATTACCTGAGTTCACTTCCTGTCTGTTGCAGTTAAGAAAATGATTTTTTTTTTCATTGTTTTAGTGTCTGTTGAATTTTCCTGTATAAACCGAGAGCGCACATGTCCTGTATTTTGTATTTCCAGAATAAGTATTCTTGATTTAAAATAGTAAAAAAGGAAAATAATGAACGAAGGGTACTTTTGATGCCCATGCAATTCTTGGCATTTGAGAGAACATGTGAGAAAGAAATGATCCTTGTAAATACAGAGGAAACATGCTGGTGTTTCTGGTCATGAGTTCAAGAAAATTGAGGAAGACACGGTGAGACTAATTAAATATGAAAAGGTTATCCCTTTTTTATTCTTTTTTGAGTTCAGGATGAAAATGTCAAGTAGGAGATTTGGGAGATAAGCACACTTATCAGGCCCAAGCCGTACAGAAACACCATTATGCTTCTGTCGAAAGTTTGCTCTTTATCCCCATCAAAGCACAGCACAAGGAAGGTCACTTGTTTTGTTTTTTTTCCCACAGTGCCACCACTTATTCTATTGCTATAAAGGTGCCCTACATCATTCTTTACAACTCCTTAAGAAAATGCCAAGAACTGCTTCATTTATATGTGCGAATATACTTAATACTTTCTTGTGGTACAAAATACTTGTGGTATCACCAGGAATTATACTTTCTTTGTGCTAATATCTCTCTGCCACACCCACGTGAACTCCTACATTGATTAGAAACCTTGAATTTCGGTTGATCCTTATTTGGAATACTATCTTTATGGGTCATACACTCAAAGGAAAGATTCATCAACCAAAACTTGTGGTTTCGGGACAAACCCATTTCTCAGGAAACTGGTTAACTCCTCTGTCTGTTGCGCAAATCGGGTGACAATGTCCATTTCCAATAAATTGCTTGTCTGATCTGCCCTACTTCAGTCGAGTCCCACTGAAATTTATCAGCTGTTTTTTTCCACAAATGTATGCACGTTAGCACAAAACGGTTTAATTTGTATACACATGCCCTTTCCCTTTAGACAACTTGGTGGTTTTGATTTCAAGACGTTGGCTAAAGGGAAGTGGGGTGGGAAGGAGCATCCGCACAAGAAAGGGTTCTTCCTTTCGGTCGCCTGTCGTTTTGTCTCTGGCCAAAACGGCGGGCGCGTTTTGCGTGTGTCCCAGGATCCAGATGGCTGGGCAACACTTGGAACGTGAATGGAAAAGGAAGTTGTCCAGATCCTTTTCTGAGAAACATCTGACTTCGGTCAGATACCCTTTCCCATGTGACACACCCTCTCGTGGGCCAGCAACACTGGGACCCACATGCAGCCAGATGCGCGTTGCTGAGGATCCAGTTGATATGACTGTTTTATGAAGTTAAAACAGACCTTAGGTGAGCAGAAACAATGCTTTTTTTCATGTTCACATCCCTGCTGCCCCAGTGTGGATAACCAGGCTTTACAATGATTGTGTAAGGAGGCTTTAAACGACTGCAGATCATCCCCCTGCAAGTGCTTAAAACCCTGTTGGTTTTTTAGACATATGAAGCCGATTAATTACTGCTGAAACCATCAGCAGGTACTGACAAGTGTGCTGACTCCTTTCACAGAGGCATGTGTAGCACACACGCACACACACACGCATGCACACACACACACACACACACGCACCTACACACGCACAGTTTGTGTGTGATCGGCCCAAAAAATACAGTTTATGGATTTGAATGGTTATGCATTTAGCTTATGTGAGAACATTTTATGTGTTAATTAGTGTACATTGTTGGAATTTTGCTTATTTATTAATTTTTTTCATTTTAACTTTAATTATTGTTGATGTGGCAAACTTTGCTCTGGATACAATCAGCTGATTTCCAGGAGCACTGAAGCTTCAACCTGAATCTTCTCTGCACAAAAGTGTGAAAATTGTTTTTCCTGGGAATTAAGCATTTTGAAGTGTAACAGTACGTGGTTATGTCTGCTTTCATAACTACGTGACCACTCGCATTCCTCAGTTTTATCTAGCCAAAGTCATGCGTAACACATGTAAAACCTTAATCACTAAAACCAACGCAGTTCTTGTAACTCTCCACCCAGTGACTTACAGAAAAAAATTCATTTCTGATGTCTCACTGAAAACACTACCTCAAATATGTTTATAAGATAAGGAGCATGTTTTTCTAGGTAACTAAAAGATCATTAAAAAACATAGTGTTGGCAAAAAAAAAAAATGTTAGATTTGTAACAGTTTGCTAAATGGTTTGAGGCTCTTCTTCTAGTAATTAGTTAGATGACCATATCACTGTACTTTTGTAGAACCTTTGATGTTTGTCACCTGTGCATGAAACATGAGTACCCCATCAGAGGGTGGGCACAAAATGTTTGTTCTCATGGTCGTTCTCAAGCGGGAAATGTTTCCCAAAGCTTCCGGATTTTTGAAATATCTTGGCACTGTGCTTACCTGCTTACACAGGTAAGCCTCATCGGTATATCTGAAAAAGGGAAATCAGCATAAACCCTCATTTACTTGAGGTCTGAGTTCGTACTATAACAGCCCTCTTGTTTTCTTTAAGGGTGAACAAGGCAGGATAGCTGAGAGTAAAGGAAAGAGTTTCAGCATTATTGCGAAACTATCTTCAGCATTTATGGTGAAAAGCAGCAAATCATCACGTTTTTGTTCCCCGTTCGGTCACCGCAGTCCTAGAATTGTGCCTAGCAGAGAAAAACAGGTACAGAATTCTCATAAACACCTGGCACAGGCTGTAATATTTCCAGAACGTTCTCCCCAAACCTTTTATAAAAACTGTGCCAGGATACCTCATAGTTATCATGACAAACAGGTTCTTAAAGGGGAAAAGAAAATGTGTAAAACTGGAAGGTGAAGGGTTTGAGAACTGTGAGTAATTGCATGTTTCTCACCAAAATGGCGTTACACTGGTTTGGGTTTGTGTGTGGTAGGAAAGTGTTCGGAAACCAGCAAATACACTCAACGCCCCTTTAACTTGTATGTGCTTATCATCAAATGGTAAACACTGGCTGGTGGGCCTTTAGGTACATGCAAATAGACTGTGGGGGAATGCTGGCTGCTGCAGCTTGTTTGTTATTTGGTACTGAAGCTGAATGGTATGGGTTGCATATCACTAAATGACGTACTCTATGTGCATGCCCAATAGTGACCGTTGAAATTGTGACCTAGAAAACCCAAATTGTCCCAACAGCTCAAGAGAGATGTTGCCTGTGTTCATTCTGTCATGAGCGTACGAATCACATGCCGAAGATTAATATAAATCTGATTAAGAATGCCGACAAAACCTCTGGCCGTAGCCCGTTAGCGTCACAATCGTCAGGGGCGTCTGGGAGCTTTTAAACCGTGGCTCAGTGTAGATCTGTCCCTGGTTGTGTGTCAACAGTGTCTTTTTCTGTACTGTTTATACATGCAAAGTTGCAAGCACGGAGCCTCATTGAACAGTGCGTTTCATCCACATTTTGTCTGTCTCAGTCTTAATAACTAGGTCCACTCTATGGTGATCTCCGTGATATAGGCCTTTCAAAAAGAGATTTCTTTATTAGAAGACCAGCGACAGGATAATCACTAGCTGGCAGAGAAAACCACTGCGTTAAATAATTGACAGTAAACACACAGGGAATGTTAATTATGCCCTGGTTTCAAGGCATAAAGAGTAAAATGCATTTACCTTGTAATTTGAATGGTAGAGAAACCTCACACATGGTTGTGCGGGCGAACAATCCACTCCGAGTTCACAGCATCGTAAGCGCTCTTCATAGGACAGTTGGGGATTTTTATCAAGCCCCTTTGTCAATACAAACATGTGAAATTATTTGTTGGTACTTTTTACTCTCCTCCTATAAGCCTGCTTGCAGCCTTTAGTCAGAGTGCACGTTTTGGTAGGTACATGCAGTTACAGGTGAGTGCTCAAAATTATATGTAGTTCGTAATTATAATGTTTCCATTCTCAGTGTATTGCTATAATGACTACACATGGGAAAACAAAAGTTTTTGTGGGAAAGCCAGAGAGAAAACAACTCAAGCTTGTTATGAGTAAAACATACCTTTCTCAGGCCTGTGGGTAATGAAGCAGAGGCATCAAGTCTTGCTCTGACACGTGGACACCTGGCTTTTGCATTGCATTCTGGGAAAACATTCCCAACCATTTGACCACTGTCATGTTTTTGATATCGAGTCTTGAAGGCGAAAAATTAAACGAATGAATCATATCCACCGCAGCTCCAACTCAGCAATTCCAGCACGCTTTTTTATTTATCATCCTTAATATTCTGTTTTGCAGCTACAATATGGTTTTAATTACATTCTTAAAAATGTGCTGCAAATATAAATAAGCTGTTCCTGGAAGTCCAGCTGAAATCAGTAGAATAACAATTATCAAGTATGCCTTCCAAAGCTTGTGAAACAACACCTTTTGGTTTGAATGGTTAATGATATAAACCTTTTAACATTATCTTTAAAAAAAAAACAAGCCCTCATAGTGTCACCTGGTTTGCATTTATTACCAATATTTTCGAAGTGTTTAGCGGAAATTTGAACACTGCTGATTGGACGGTGGGAACAGGTCTTGGGTCAGCTTGCTCTCTGTCTGACTGCTGAGCACATTCCGTGCTTCCAGCAGAGGGCTGTCTTCTATCAGTTTTTATAGCCATGGGTTACGAAGAGCGAGGTCATGCAAGTCAACTCCAGAGCTTTAACAGGGAGATGAAGCCTGAATGAAGCACGCTGTGCTCGCACAACACACACACACACACACGCTCATAGTGTGCCACCCTAGAGCAGGCAGGTGACAGTGAGAAGGAGCAATCCTGTGGACTGCTCTCACGCGAATAACATTCTGAAGAAACACCGCCAGACTCTGAAAAGGGTAACCGTACAGCTGACGCGATGTAAAATTGCCCGAGATTAAAGCGGACGTGCATTTTGCTTCATTCCTTCAACACGTGCTTCGTGTTTTGCCAACCAGCCAATGAATTAGGAGTGGAACATCTGACTCTGGATCCAGCTTGCTATCACTGCTTTCACCCGAGTGTCACATATTTTCTGTGTTAGGTTTTGTTATTTATGAAGTGGTGGATCATGTTGACCAGCATGTGAAAACATACTCAGTGGCAAAGAATTGTGGGTTAACATTTTCCGACAAGACTAATTTAAATACGGAATGACATTTAGCGCAAATAAAACAGCTTCATATTGAGTTGACGGTCAGTTTTATTTGATATGTTAATATGAATTTTCCCATAAGAAACCGGTTTAGTGCCATACGCTATGATTTTAGTTAGCATTTGCACTTGTTTACAATCCACAGTAAGAGATCATTATACTAATCTGACAATTGCATGTCTGCTGTAGCCCACTCCTTCCTCCGACTACTCTCAGGGGCTGTGTTTACCGAATGAAAACACTGTTTATATGGCAGATGCTAGTTGACTACTAAATTAGTTTAAACCCCCTCAGCCCCTCCCCGACCGTCTCACGCCCCCATGAACACACACGCTCATTAAGTTTCTCACATTTTCGGTTCAAGACTTAGCCTAATGTTTGTTTAGCGAAGAAAAAAGGCTGAAGGATATTTCTCTTACTTCATGCATCCCCCATTTCCTCTCCTCTTTCTGATCTCCTCATAAAAAATGAAAATAAAAGCATTTTGGGGGGGCAAAACCAATGACAATTCAGATAATAGATGCACATTTTCTTTTTAAAAAAAGGTTTTGGACAGTCCTCTTCAAGCATCAAATTAAAAATCCAGTTCCCTTTATTTTAAACTCATACCTAAATCTCTGTACCTGTGTCTCAATTTCCTGTGGAACACATTGCTGCAGTAGTACTCCAAATGAAATGAATTGCAGTGCTTCCCCAGAGGGGCGTAAAATCTGGTTTTCTCATGTGCAAAAAGGAACAATATCATCCAAGTAAAGACAAAAGACAAACTACATGACATCATGAGACAATTGTTTCATGGGGAATTTTTTTGGTTCACCTAATGACCTACATTTGTATGGAGGATCCAAAATTAGACAGCTGTTTCCATGGTACTGCAGACATGCAAAATGGCATCATGGAAATTTCTTTCCTTTAATGCGCTTTTAATTCTCTGTTATTCTTGTGCAACTTTAGCGTATAGGATTGCAGTGCGGTCATGTGCGTTTGTTTTGTCTGCCAGACGGCTTGCAGTGAAGCTCAAACATTAAAACCACCGGCGGTAGGAGGCAAGTTCGCTTTAAGATCCAAGCCTCCTCGTTGCGTGGCTCGAACGATGCCGTTCGATCCAAGGGATGTCTGCTGAGATTACGTGTAAATGCGCGCTGCGAGACTTGTTTTCGACGCGGTCCTGGCAGGTGTTCAGCTCCCTTCTAGGACCCTTTTGTCACCCTATTACATAACGCAGCATCCGTAAATAATGTGAGGATGTTTCCAGTACCTTGTGTTCCCTATGTTTTATTCATGAAAAGTTTCTTGACTAGTGTAATTTCGTCAAAGACAAAGCTGTTGCCTAGCTAGGCCGTTCGCAGCCGAAGAAATGCACCGTTCCTTCTCCCTCTCCGTTGGAAACTCTCTCAACATGCTGGAAGTAACCTCGGGACAGCCTGGCTTTGCGGTGCTGGGTTTTTTGGCTGAATGCTGCAAAGCCATCAGCAAGCGTGTTGGAGACTAAAGACCCCGTGGGCTGCGGATAAAGGGCCAAACTGGGGGGTTGAAGCAAAGTTCACCAAGTGGGCATAGAAACATAGAGAGTATTTTTTACCCTCTCATGAATTACTATGGCGCCCATTGCAGCAGATGGTTTTATAAATCATACAGACAATGGCAGTATTGATGTGTTATTTTCTGATTAAGATTAAATGTAATGAAGTTCTCTATTTGGCCCCTGGTGTTGTAGCATCAGATTGTGAGTCTGTGAGGCTTGGTGCGGTGCATGTTTCATTAGAGATGGCAAAGTTAACCACTGCATCCTGTATAATGTACAGTATAGTAAGTTATGTATTGCACATAGCCTATATACCCCCACATTTGCCTTTCAGGTATTATTGCTTTCTATTCATTATGTTGTATTTTATATATACACACATACATACATTGCAATACATACATCAAATTTACATAGTATCTCTTCCGGGACCATTGTTTAGCATCAAACCTAATTTCATAATTTATCAGAAGCCTTAATCCAGCATAAGAGAAACAGATGTGCAATCACCTGATTAAAATGTGCCCAAGGGTCAGACCTAGTTAACAGCATTCCCAGACCGGGTACCAGGTTGCTACATCACTGAAGCACTAGCGCATGTTAACTATGCTAGCCAAGAAACAAAATACAAATCCTAAATACATACCGATCACATCCAAATCAATGAAAATGACCAGTATAAAACACTAAACAATAGAAATAACATAACCCACTTTAACATAACAGAAGAGAGTGCAATGCGGTGGGGATGAGAGAAAAACCAAAATGATTCTCCTGATCCAACTGCTTTCCACCTTGTAACAGTCCAAACATGAGACTGCCAGGGCCTGGGATAGCAGCCATGAAGAGAAAAAAATCTACTTCCCTGACTCACTGGTTCTATGCGGAGGGGTCATCTAGGGTTACTCATCGACTTCTTGTTGTAGAAGAGTTCTCCTTTAGCATCTAAGGCTAGTTAGCAATGCATTTGTGGTCTCATGCCGCTGTTATTACTGAATTACAATACAAAATCAAAAACCTTATCCCTTCTTTGCTCCAAAATGTTACATTCCTCATTTGGCCTCCCTCCCACCCTATTTATGGATCATCAGCATTCTCTGTTATTACAGTGTGCCTGCTCTGATCTTACTCTTTTACAGCAAATACTGTTTGTGAACAATGTAGTTACATATTAAAAATGCAACATATTTATGCTATGCATGATATTAGGTTGCTTATGCAGTTTTGTAAGGAGTGTAATGTTCTCTTTTTCAGAGTTCATTGGGGAGGAGAGGATGTTTTTAATTTTATAACTCAGAAGTTTTTTAAGGTCATTATGGTGAAGAAGTGAAATAGCGAGTTTAGTCACCCAACCAGACTAAGGGAAAGTTAACCAAAAACACCAGTTTAAAATCAAAACAAAGAGGCCTGTCTTTAACATGTAGCAGGCCCTTTACCATGGCGGTAATCCCAAATACTATAATAGCAGTACAAAACATAACTCTTCCCAAAGTATCGCGGGCTGTCTGTGCCCACAGGTTATCTACATTATGAAGTAGAAGCCTTTGTATACAACAAAAGAGGAATGTGTCAGAGGTCCAAAGCACAGAAAATAAAGCAACTGGCAAACTGACGGAACATCTGAGGTTTTAAATCCCTTTATAGAACTAAATGAAGTCATTTTTGATGAAAGCTGTCCAGAGGAAATGTCTCTGTTAGGGTCCAGTACAGTGGCCCAGAAGGACAATTACGCTTCAAAAACAAAAGCAAAGCGAATAGTTCTCCAAATCAAGGAACGATACAAATGGACGTGTGTACTTTAAAAAAGAAAGCACAAATGGGGAAACACAGGATCATCAATTTTCATAGTTTTTTTGATTTGGAGCACATTTCCCTTTAATGTTTTTTTCGAAGTGTGATCATCCTTGTGGGCCTCCATACTCCATTCAACTATTAAATTTAAAGTAAAAACCAGAAATTGTTCTTATAATATTAATATTTTAAGCACGGTTATATACATTTTAAGCAGTAGTTTGTTGCCTTTGAGGCTTGTGTGAACGTTAGATGAGAATTTCAATTAAAGGGTATGTAAAAATTAAATTTTAATTGTATTTTATCAAACCAGAACACAGTTGTGGTTAAATAATAACCTTTCTATGTACTGATGACATGACCTCCGATGCTGGAATATATCTCATTTGACTGAAATTCAGATGACAATATTACATTTCCCAAATGAATTTAAACTGCTAAACTGCTGAACCCAGAACAGATAAATTCCAAAAACCCTGATGTTTTTAGTCAATGTCGTGAAAAAAGCCCCCAGTTATTTTCGTTTCGGCAATGTCTTTCTGAGTACTTTATAACCTCAAACGATATCAGTGCGTCGCTAACATATTGAGGCACTTGAATTTTTACTTTTACGAGACTCAAGAGTATTTGGAGACAATACAAGGAAGCCTCAAGGAAGTCCATAGCAATGGCGCCTAGTTGGTAGCCACAAGAGTTTTGAAGTGCCTTCAAATGACTTTTTGCGACTCGTGTTGTTGTTGTTGTTCCATTCAGCTGATACAATAACCTCAACTATCTGTTATATCTGGGAGTTATTGGTTCCATCACATCAAAGGCTGTTGGTTCTAAACCGACATCACAAAGAGTTCAGACGATCCAATAAATCCGACGCAAGAAGAAAGATCATTGACTGCAAAATGGAACATTGTGAACTCTGTGCTACCGGGGTGAGCCAGTGGGAAAACAGATGTATGGTATTATCTCTTCAAAAGCAGGTAAATAACAGCTTTTTATTCGTTTTATTAGTATATTGGTTCATGATTCGCTGTTTGAGCCTACTTGATAAAGGTCAAGGTGGTGTTCTAAATAAATGTTTATTTCTTTTTTGTAACTGAGTAGCATATCCTTTTCCCTTTTGGAAATTTATGGCTGGCCTTCACTTATTTCGGCAGTTTTGAGGTGAATGCAGTCCTCCAAGGGACATAATGAAGGAAAGATAAAGGACACTATGATCTTTTTTCAAACAAGTAGCTTGCATTACATTTACATAACCTTGCATTGGAGATAATGCTCAGTATTGTATATCTGATTATTTTGTGTTTGTCTTACCATACTTGTTTCTGAAGAGCAAACTGAGACTGAGATCGTCACGCTCCCAATCGCCAGTGTATGCAGATTGCCATTGTTGAAAATTCCTGCTTTGAGATAAGTCTAGTCTTGTGCCTGTCTGAAGCACTTTCAAAATATTACTGTATGTATTGCAAGAAGTCAATAATACCCTTTACCCGAAATTGCCCGTAATGATGCCAGGAATAGTTGCCCAACTATAATCCTTAAACTGTTGCCCTTGCACATGTATTTTCATAAGTACTGCTGTAATTAGCAGCCATGTCCATACTGTTCAAGATCTTCCATGACCCTACGTTTGCACTCACTTTGGGCTTAAGATTTATCCAATTAATTCTCCCTGTCATATCACTTTAGAGAACTTCTATTAAGTTTTACTGGAAGAGTAATCCTTTTTGGGGACATGGTGCATATGGACCTTAAGTAAGCTGACACTGCTGTGTGTACTCACATGCTTCATATATCTGTCCTTTCTGACAATGTAATGTTATATAAACACACCCACAATAATCAAATCCATCAGTCCGGATTTTTTGACATAATATAACGACCAATGGTTTGTTTGATTTGTTTGAGCAAAAATGTGACAAAAGTGTGACTGTCGACAATAGATTCCAGATAAGTAGATCAGTCACTTGTGTTTGAACTGCAGGTGGCCAATGTCTGGGCTAATGTGAGTCACCCTGGGTATAATGTTTAGCTCTGAGAAGCATTTTTAAGCATATTGCCCCAAAAGATCCACCTTGAAAGAATTACATTGAATGGGGTAATATGAGACGATTTGTCATGAATCTGGGACCCATGGGCGCTATTTTTTTGTATACTAACTTCATTGAGGTTTCCTGTGTTTTCAAGCCGAGGAAGTGAAAAGCTCTCTGCTTTCTTCTCAAGGAATGACAAATATTACTACAGCATAATGGAAAATTACGCGATTGCGGAATTTTTCCGTGAAAGCAGAAGAAGAACTGGTCTCGTGTCTTGTTTTAGGTTATTCCCTTTTTGCCCTTTCAGGAGTTTATCTTCCTTGATTGAGGATATAATTGCAGCGGTATCAGGCCACACAGAGAGCGAGGGCGAGCGCTGCCTTCAGTCGGATCCCGGAAAAACATGCGGCATTTATTACGCTCGGATTCCAAATGATTAGCAGAAGAGAGCACGCGGAGGAGGGCCTGGGCTGCGTTGAAAGCTGGAGGAGTCACAGAACATCAATCTGCGCTGCACACCAGCCTTTCGGTTCCCCAAGGGCTGCTTCTGCAGGTGGTTCAGATTTTTACGGCAAAAAAAATAAATAAATAAATAAATAAATAAAGATAGCAAAAAATGCAATATGAAATGGAAAATTTATCCTGGAAAAAAAAAAAGAAAAGTTTCCAACACAATTTCCCCCCAACCACCCCCCCTCCCCACCATGACTGAACTTGATGACATTATGTCTGTAAGGTGAGGAATGGGAGGGGCTTGAGCTGTTCTAGAATACCAAACTGCTTTTTTATTGTTTGTGCGGAATGTTGCACAATCCCTACAACAGCACTTGGATGCTTCAATCAAAACAGATTGGCCTTGTGTAAAATGACTGTACCGCTCGTAAACTTTGTGCTATGGCCCTCTTCTGGGAGTTTTCAGTCTCTGCTAAAAATTCACTTGCTTGTTTTTTTTTGTTTTTTTTTTGTTCCTGTGTGTAATTTCCTCTGCTAAAATCATGTCAATTATTTAATTGCATTTGCTACATCAATGCAATATCTGAGTGTTCTTACTTTAAATTATTCATATGAATTTGTAAATGTACAACAATGGGATTTAATGTTTCATGTTTTCATTTCGGTACACCAAATTTATTAAATATTTTGCATGGAAGGGGGTTGAGACAAAAATAAATTAATTAACAATCAGTGGCACTAACAAATCTATTGGACAGTTCAGAACTCGCAAACACTCAGTTAAAAGTTTTTAAGTCTGTAATGATTACCTGGATATTATACCATCACCATTACGGTGATGGAGGACGGAGTGTAGCACAGCGGGTAAGGAACTGGGCTTGTAACCAAAAGGTCGCAGGTTCGATTCCTGGGTAAGGACACTGCCGTTGTACCCTTGAGCAAGGTACTTTACCTGCATTGCTTCAGTATATATCCAGCTGTATAAATGGATACAATGTAAAAAGTTGTGTAAGTCGCTCTGGATAAGAGCGTCTGCTAAATGCCTCTAATGTAATGTAATGTAATTACAAAAGCAAGCAAGCTATTCTTTAGACTCCTTGTTCTTAATCTATGCTACAAGCTGTGTGTAGGTGTGAGTTCATGTGCCAGTGAACATGTGAATGAGTGTGCATATATCTGTGTGCCTTTTTTTCTGATGTGAAAGGAGGGTTATGATGGGGAATATGATGGAGGATCAGTATAATCCTCAAATGTTTGGAAATATGACACAACTATTAAGGCTTTATTATGCTGCAATAACTGCACTCTAAATGTTAGGTTTGGTTATTTTCCTCTAGATGACATAAGGTGTGCAACATAAGTCCAACAATTATGGAATCAAGGATTAAACCGCATTACGTAACAAATTACAGAAGAAAGAGAAACGGGTATCTACTGTTTTATTATTCTTGTTAAATAAACTCAGAAGGTGAGTTCTGAAATATCCAAATCTCGTATTTTTTAATGAAAGAGGTAAAGGTCCTATAAAGGGAACCTAATGTTCTCTTGTAAAATGGTGAATAGCTCAATAATTAATCAGTGAATCAAATTTATGATGCCCGCAGAATTTTACGAAGGAGAGTCAAGATGCGTTGCTAATACTGGGATCTGACCCTCGTTCCAAAACAAGCCTTATAATGTTGACTTTTTGCTTTAATGAGTTAATCATTGAGGTGTTGGAGCTGAACAGGGAACACAGACAGTGTAGTCAAAACACATTAAATAATGATTTAGAATGTGTGATGCGGAATGATGAACTTAAAGAAGCCTCATAAATACTACCACATACAATGTGTTGCGTACATGTATATGATGTACGTATGTTTGCCATTTATATGGTACACACACAGTACACACATTCAGGGTGCACGTTCTCAGATCGAATATACAGTAAATTCCAACAAAATGAGTTTATTTCTCAGTAGTACAAGCTGTGCAGTTTTGGCTGTGAGAGTGATATTGGGTTTGTCACATTGCAAGTGGCATTATTGAGTGTCACAGTTTATAAATGCAAGTCCCGCCTTAACACAAAGGCCTTCATGTCATTTTCAGCTGGTGGATGATTAGGCTCAATTTTTCTGTGACACATGTTCTGTCCAGTAGTGGGCAATTATTCAAAAGCTATAATAGGCCAGAGCAAAACCTTCTCTAATGCCAACCCATATTATGCCATTATATTACGGGCATTTAGAAGACGCTCTGGATAGAAGTCGCTCTTATCCAGAGCGTCAGATCCAGAGTGCCCTACCCAGTAATCGAACCTATGACCTTTCGGTTACAAGCCCGGCTCCTTACCCATTATAATACGCTGCCGCCCTACCACATTGGTCAGCTGTCACAGTGTGTGTACTAATGGTGAAACTTAAAAGGCGAATCCTTATAAATACACTCACGTCATGCAGCTTGTGGTCTGTGTCTTTTTGTTTTTTTGTTTTTTTTGCTGGAAATTGTTGATCACTCTTACTGGAATCGGTGGTCACTGCAGTCACAGTACTCAGTTTGCCAGCATTCGCTGTCTCACAATAGAAGGGCGGCCTTCTTTTCCCTCAGAATAGGAGCTTCAGTTTCAAGGCCGTTCCATGTGGGGCAGACCCTTTCCAGCCACCCTGGATCGAGAGGCAGCTACCCCAAAGCCCGGCCTCGGTCACATGACGTAGAAGGTTGACCGTGTGGCCTCCACCTCAGTCGCTCCACGCCCTCCCTGGGGATCCGTAGAGCACCAGACATTTCTAAAAGATGTGATCCTCTTCTTTTCTCTTGTTCCGACGACAAAGCATGACGTTCGATGTTATTTTTAATTTGAAGTAGCGTTTAATTTTTGAGGCCCCTCTGCGGTCTGGCCGTCGGCTGCCGTTTGTACGGCACGAAGAGATGCGCGGCGTCGATAAGACCCGGGCGAAACCGGAGAGGGCCAGTCCACAAACCGAAAATAAATAAATAAAACCGAGCGTGCGGGGTAGCCAAGAAATACTATAAAATCCATGTGGTCCTGAGTGGAAGGAGGATATAGCAAGTCAACCTAGCTTTGAGGCTTTGGCAGATGCGATTGGCAGGGAATTAAAAAAAGAAAAAGAAAAAAGGCCTGAGTGGTTCAATGTGACTCGCACCACGGATGAGGTGGCACATCAACCCAGTGACCCCTGAGTGTGCCACTTTATTCGGTCCTCTTCTCAGACTGCAGTTCCCTGCATTAATTAACAGTAGCGTTAATTATGTATTTAAAGCCATTCTCTTTGCACATTTTCAGTGGAGAAACCACAGAGTTATTATGGAGATACAAAATGGCTGTCCCTCGCCTGTGATACAGAACATTTATTTTGTCTCAAGTTCACTCATTAATAACCACTGTTATCCGTTTAAGTATGTAAGTACCAGCAGTCAGGTCATGTAGCTAATAGACTAGATGGATATGTGGACGGGCATCATTTGAGATCAGATGAACTGCTGAAGATCCCGAGGAACCTAAATGCTCTCTGTTTTACATAATTCAGTTATGTGTGTGGGAGCTTGTGGGTGTTTGGAGAGCTTTAAATTAGATTTACAGAGGCCCTGAACTAATGTGTCACAAATAAGATTTTATACTGAGAATTTATAGTTCATGATAAAAGTCCAGACCAGCCACTCTGCTGCAGTGCTCATTTGGAAATTGATTAATTATAAATGAATAAATAAAAATAAATAAATAAAACGACCTTTTGAATCATGACTGGCAAAGAGATGCACACGTGTCTATGGGGTTCAGATTTATATGTATTCTCAGAAAAGTCTTGAGAAATTCTAGAAGGCTTGATTAACCATCCACTATAGAGTGTTTATGTATTCTACATTGTTCAGGTATGGGCCAGAGAGACCTCTAATGCTACACTGGATGACACTTCACTTTATTACACTTCACTATTCACTGCCGAACACCATGCTCCTTTGCACCAAGCGAGAAACCATGACCCCCCAGAAATAGCTCTGAGGGCTTGAGCAACATTCTTTTATTTGGGCCACATGAGAATTAGTCCAAGAACACCTAAACCAATAAAATTCCAGGAGGCAAGAAAAATATGAACATTTCTCATAGAACCAAAGTTCACTGAAATGCGCACAGGCACAGCTTGGCTTCTACTGTAGTTTTCAAGGGTTGTAACATTGTTTGCCAATAAACAGGCCTGCTTCATAAACACAGCTGAATACTGGGAGGGTGACTCATCTGTTGCTGTCTGAACATGTATAAATGTTGTTCATGTACATGCATTAAAGTTATCATTGTATAACAGTTTTTTAAAATTTTTTTACGAATTATGATTAACCATGGTAGTTATTAGACAAACAACCTATTTAGATTGTTCAGGTGTACAGTGATACGTGTAGCAAGTGCGTAGAGTGCTGTGTTAGCATCAACATATCATAATGAAGTCATTTTAAAATAAAGATGTTTGGCTCAAGTGACATATTGTGCACAGTAAAATAGACAGGTTTATGTAATTACAAATGATATTTGTATTTTGTCATGTTTTAGGGTGATAACACCATTTCTTTTCCATCTGCGTCATTCTTCCGTTTATTACGGCCATTGGTATTTTTTTAACTGCGGCTTTCCTTCAGTTATTACGGCCATTGGTTTTTTTTCTGCGCTTTTTCTTTAGTTATTACGGCCATTAAGTTTTCTTCATTTATTTGATTGAACTATACGCGTGCGCATCTCTTTTTACAATTTGCACCTGTTGGCTTACTATTTAAACCCCTAGCAAGCCGATAAACTTTGCTTCAGTATCACTTACGTTACATGAGAGCCGGTAATGTGTCAAGTGTGGTAATGGTATAGGATTGAGTTTTTGCGGTATTGGATAGTTGTAGCTACGAAGTTAGCACAACAGTCTTTAGCTTAATGCGTTGTTGGCAACAAGTTAGTGCCACAACCTAAACTCAGAATTCTTCTTTTAAGGTGTTACTTTTTCAGCCTCGGTTCGAGGTCTGTTTTCTTTGAGTTACCCCGTTTTCTACACAGGCAGTTTTGTTTTATTTTCAGAAAGTTCATACGCCTTAAGATTTTATTTTTTACCCAATACGCGGGTTGTTTAGAGCTTTTCTCCCTTAGGAATATTGTTTTTCTTTGTTCTTTTCCCCCTGTACTTTTGTCTCTTTCGAGATTTAATGGTTATTCTACCTCAGGTGAATAGCTTAAAGAATCCCCATTCAGTCGCGTTTGGTCCGAATTATCGGTTTGGTACCGAATTATCGGTACAGTCCCACATAAATGACACTAATCTAAAACCTCTAATGTCTATCTCCAGGGCAGACCAGACCTCACCTGACGAGAAAAAAATTGTATTATCCACTCATATGTTGGCCATGCTCTACAGATCTATTGAGTGAAATTGGCACTGGCATGGTCAGGATTTGATACACTGAAAACCAGTTTCATCAGGTTGAACAGACCCACAGCCCACCATTCATTTTTTTTTTAAAAAGCATTTCAATGCATTGTGAACTTTGACCTTCACTAGAATTCTTAAAATATTTGGTAAGATTAAGAAAACTGGAGCATAAACCTAAGTTGAAGGCAATGCTAATGAATTTAACCCAGAAAATACCAAAAGGAGTGGGACAAACAGGCCATTATTGGGTTAAGAAGCTTATATACAGAGTGCCTTGTTAGCAGGGGGTCTATATTTAGAAATAGACAGGGATTTGGAAAAAAAAAACAAGCATTTATGTTAAATGAATTGGTCGTTACCTCTTGTGACAAATCACATGGTGTCTTTTTTTTTGTCTAAAAAGCAGAAACCCTAAGCAGCCTCACATGGTCAGGGAGGCAGATGGGGTCAAAGAGGTTGTTAGGAAGAGTGAACCTTCAGAAATGCATCTCCATTTTTTTTTTTGTTTCATCACTTGATGGTATTTGATGAATTTGAGAGGATGTATTTTTCATATCCTTGTAGGATTTTGAAGGTAAATGCTAAAATGGAGACTATGGCATAACTGTTTAGTAATATCAATGTGGCTGAAAGACCCGGCTCATGCAAATTCATATCCTACACTGTATTCACTTCTGAATGGAAATTGTTTAAAATTGGTGAAATTTAAATGGATGCTATGGATGTCCCACAAGGCATATACGAATGCACTGCTGTGATGCAACTGTTTTCAGAGCCAGTTTTTGTTGTGTTTTTCCTATAATACACAGGAACTGCTGTACATACTTGCATGCTTTTAATTGACCCTGCACTGACCCCATGATTTGAGGGATTTGCTTAACTTCGGAGCATGTGGTCCAGCTTAAACGTGGCAGCGCTCAATACTTTGCCCCCCAGCACAAACTGGCAGACAGACTAAAATTTGGCAGAAATCAGGACCTGAGAGATTTTCTGAAAGTTGCTGGCACTTTGAAACTATTCGACAAACACAGAACTTTTTTTTTTTTTTTTTAATGAATCGTAGGAACATGGGGGATCGTGACAAGGGTAGAAGCCCTTTTGTTTCCCAAAATCCTCAGCAATAAATGTTTCTTTCTCACCTCACATAATGATCCCAAAAACAAAAGGAAATTCTAATTGCACAGGCCTTGCAGCCAAATGTGCATTATCCTCACAAATCATTCCTCATTGCAACTATTCCCCCCCCCCCCCACACACACACACACACAAAGCGCAAAGTTTTGAGAGGTTACCAATTACCCTTCTCTCACATTTTTTGTGGAATCTTTGTGGAATGCTGGTTTGGTTTTGATTCCGATTCTGATATAATGGCTCACAGACATGCCTGTGGAACATCTGTCCTTTTAACCCAACACACACACACATGCACACACGCGCTATAATCACATCAACTATAAAAACATCATTCATGAACTCATGTCAAGTCACACATTATTGATTATTGATAAATGTTGTCAGGTTGGTAACTTAACATTTACCGATATCTTTCAATCAAACTAAGCAAGTGCTATTCTAAAGAAGTGCAACCCATGTTTCCCTACATACTCCTGTAACTTGGTACTCTGTGTCTGTTATTCGTAAGAATAAAAACACGAAGAAGAAGAAACAGACATTTTCCATGTTCAGAGCCTTATTGCTTGTCCTTTTAACCTCCACCCAAAGCCGCACAGCCACACGAACACATGCACCGGCATGCACACACATGCAGGCACAAACACACATGCTATAATCACATCATCATCTGTGTCTGGGCTCTTTTGCTTTTATGTTCCTGTGTTCTATAGCCAGCTTCCCTACCCTGCCGATCTGGTGTCAGGTTTTCATGTAATTTGGGGGGGGGGGGGGGGAGAAAGCAGAAGGAACTAAACTGCTATTTTAAAGAACCCATCAATTTTGTCATAATGTGTAGGAGGGCAGTGAGTGGGTAAGTGTATAACAAACCTCTACCCTGTCATTCCCCTAGACCCCTTGGTCTCACTAGCGCATATCTTTCCATTTATCCTCGCGTGCAGTAGCATTCCGTATATGTATGGTACCTCGTCCTAAACACTGCAGGATCTGGGGA
Organism: Anguilla rostrata; assembly: GCF_018555375.3. NCBI lineage: Eukaryota > Metazoa > Chordata > Actinopteri > Anguilliformes > Anguillidae > Anguilla > Anguilla rostrata. Next base: position 47,379,812 of record NC_057938.1, read on the forward strand.
AGGGGAAGGGGAAATGCGACGGGATTTGCGACGGGATTTCATTGGACAGAAGCCTCCCTGAGATAAATAAAGAAGGATGCTGATTCTGTGAAATGAATTCCCGGGAGGCTGATTTGATTCAATTTGTCGTGTCAAAAATCTTACGTGGTGCATCGCCAGATGTGCGGGATTTCTGATGCTGCTGAGAAAAACAGTTGTTGAAATAAATTCAGTATATATTCAGTCTGGAAAGGGTACAAAGCTACGTCTAAGGCTCAAGGATGGCACCGAACCACATTAAGAGCCATTATCTCCAAATGGAGAACACTTGGAACAGTAGAGAATCTTCCCGAAATTTTTCCAAGGGCACAGCAACAGCTTATCCAGGAAATAACAAAAGATCCCAGAAGAACATTCAAATATCTGCAGGCCTCTCTAGCCTCAGCTGAGGTCAGTGTTCATGACTCCACAATAAGAAGGAGACTGGGGCAAAAATGAGATTCATGGGAAAGTAGCAAGTCAGAAACCACTGCTTACCGAGAAACATCAATGCTTGTCTCAGATTTGTAAAAAAAAATAATAATAATAAAAAAAGCACCTGCATGATACCCAAGCCTTTTGAGATAATGTTCTATGGGCATATTAGCCAAAAGTGGAACCTTTTGGATGACACACAGGTCCCATTATATTTGGCATAAAGCAAATACTGCATTTAACAGTAAGAATACCATAGCAGCAGTTAAACATGGTGGTGGTAGTGTGATGGTGTGGGGATGCACTGCTGCCTCGGAACCTGGGCAACTTGCCATTATTGAAGGAACAATGAATTCTGTTCTGTACAAGAAGTCTTAAGGAGATTGTCTGGTCATCTGTCCGTGAGCTGAAGCATATTTTGGTTATGCAACAAGACAATCCAAAACACAAAACCAAGTCCACATCCACAAAATTAAAGTTTTGGAGTGGCCTGGTCAAAGTCCTGACTTGAACCCAATAGAGATGCTGTGGCAGGACCTGAAACAAGCAGTCCATGCTCACAAGCCTACAAATTTGTCTGAATTTAAAATATATAATAATGAGAAGTACAGTGAGCATTCTGAAAACGATTACGTGCATTTTTCAAGTAGAAAGACATGAGCATTTCATGACAGAGTAGCTTATCTTTTTATTTCGCCTGCCTGTGCATAGATTAGAGTGATTTCAGGGAAAGCCAATTTTTTTTTTCTGAATATGATTGAAAAGAGACGGAGAGAAGCATTTCTGTAGCTTCCCCTCCCATCCAAGGAGCGCAACAGTTCTTCACACCAAGATCAAGGCATCTCTCGCCTTCCTGCTACGCATTTTTGGGCTAAGTTTAGATCCAGATTTTTACTGGAAGTGGCGGGACGCGAACTCGCCCGTTTGGACCGCGCGGGTCTTTCCTGCCACTCTTCGCCGCGAGTGCGCGACAACGCGCGAGCTTCGCCGTCCCCCCATGAGGGGTTAATAAAAAGAGGAAATGGACATGTGAGGGCCGGCGGAACATTATGTCCAGAAACATTCTGATGTGAGACAGCGCACGGTATTTTATCCCTTTTTCAGAGCAGTGTTTCAGCGTGCGTGTGGTTTTTTTTTTCAGCCTCTATTAGAACCGGTGATGCTGAAGGTGTTGAAATACTTTGCATTGTCATGTGCTCTGCAGATGTTGGAGTGGGAGCTGGATCTCGCAGTTTCATGAAATCCAATATAAATGTATCCCTTTCACGGTAGAGAGCTATTTTTTTTTACTGCTGATTCTGCCATTAGGGCAATAAAGTTGATCTCTTCATACATAAAGTTATGATACAGTGTCGTGTTTGCCATCTGTAAACACTTTGAACAGCAATGTCATATTTTCTTTTTTTATGAAGGTGGAGGACAAAAAAGAAATCATTCTGGCCTCTCAGTTTTTCATGGTTTGCCCTTTCTCTCAGTTTTGGTTTATGTTATGTTATGGTCCCATAGATTGTGGAGAAGTTTAAAGCCTGTCAGGAATCTTGTTCACAGCATACAGGTTTGGCCAAAACAAACTCTCGGGAGCAAAAGCAAAAAAAAGAAAAACTAAACACAAAAATACTGCCTACCACATCCCTGTGGTGCTGTTTTTACTTGGGGTTTACCACAAATAATATTCTGTACCTCAATACAATTATTTACAATGTGAAAAACCATGTTACTCACAAATGCAAAGCATGCACTCCATAAATCTAAAAAAGATATTCATGAACTGTGTCAGAGTCACACATAATTGATATCAAATTTGTTCAACTTGACAACTCAACATTTGCCTCTCTTTCAATAAAACTAATCAAGTGCTATCCCAAAGTAATGAAACCCATGTTTTCCTACATACTCACTTCCTGTATCTTGGCTCTGCATGTCTATAATTCCAAATAAGAAGAAGATGAAGGAGAAACAGAACACAAAATGTCCCAAGTTTAGGGCCTTATTGTGTGGCTGTGTGAAGCTTTATCTGAAATTCTGCCTCTTTGCAATGAGGTCAGCAGAGGCAGAAGCTAATGTTATGCTTGTAAGGATTGACAGTCTGTGGACTTTGTAGTTATTTATGTGGAAAACTCTGAAGGGTGCCAAACCTCTCTGTGCTTTTAGATATAGGCTATGCCCTGCCAAACTGTAACAAGGCAGATGGCATCTCTGCATGTTTTACTTTTGCACTGCGATACATACAATTTTTAATACATGCCGCTAATGAAAACGTGGGATGTGATCTACCCATGCACTGAACACCCCATGAAATCGCATCATGATGGGAAAAGGCACCTTACTCTCTCAGGGGGGACACATGCTGACAGGACATTACATGGATTCAAGACTTTCCTCCATTTCCTTACTTCGGGGTAATGCAATCTATACAGTTTTTTCACACCCCCCACTGGGAAAGGTGGACTGATCCATACCACTACTTAGAATCAGTTCTCTGCAAAGTTTAATCGTTCCGTTTATCGTTTCCGTAGCGCTGCACGGAAAGGGGAAAAAAATGTAAATGTTTATGGGTGAAACCAGACAAAGAGGGAGCCCCAGTCGCTCTCCCCACCCCTCCATCTTCCCCAGCTTTTGGCAGGGCAGCCCCCCAGTCCCAGCCCAGCGTGGAGGCGTCTCGGCGGGATGGTGTGTGAACTCGCGCTCTCCCGCTCGATCAGTTCCTGCTGCCTGACACCAGACGCAGATGTTCCAGAGGCATCGCATGAGAGGGCTAAATCAGCTCCGCTCTGCACGTCCAGCACCGCACATGTGCGGCAGTTACGCCCGCCCCCGAGGGGGAAAGGGAACGGTCCAGACGCCCGGGCCTGCCCAGGAGCCGCCAGGGGTCAGCCGCAGAGGCCGGCAGGTCCAGGGGAACACACACAGACTTGGAGGGAGCGGGAGAGACTTGAGACTGTGTGTGCCAAATTCCTCTTAGCACTTAACACACAGAGGTTATTGCTACATTAGTCTTCACTACTACCCTTTGGGACCAAAGGTGAACATTTCTGTATGACATATTGCTCCTGTGTAGTCTGTAAGTATTTGGAAAAGTGGCACAATTTTTGAGATTATTTCCATACATATTGCGTCAACTCTGTGGGAATTGAACAGTTGATTGATGAACTGCTTCCTGTATCATCTGTTTAGGCACAAGAAGCTAAGAAGGTTTAGAGTTCAGATATAAGTGTCAATGCAAGTAAAGAAGACCATCATGAAGCTGAAAACTCCTAATAAATCGATCAAACATTTGCAAAAAATTGGGAGTGTCATAAAGCAGGAACACATTGAGCTCAGCAATAGCATGCAACCTGGTAGAGCACGAAAGATTCCTGTGGGTGATGACCGAAAAATAGGCTTCACACATTGGGTGTGCACATGTGGTCTTCGAATGCGTGATTTTTTCTTTTTGACAGGCTTACAAACAATACCATGTGCATTTTTTCCATTACGCTCGCAAGCTTGAGGCTCTGGGTCCTTCTTGTTAGCACAAATATGAAACCCGATGATCTGCAGTGTGTGAAAATTTTCGGCCTGCTTGCATGAAACCATGTGGACGTGCGCTGTTTGAACTGACAGTACATTTTTTAAAAAGAGTAATTCTTTCCCTCTGGCGCAGCTCAGATGTGCAGATGGACTAACTGACTGATTGTTTGCAAAGGAAGAAATGCTACGTTCGATGATGTGCAGAGAATATAGTTTAACGCAGGTTGACATCGGCACCGCGAGAGTGGTGGTTGGTTGGGAGGACGGCATCCTGTTTGCCTCCCGTGTCTCTCAGTACCGCCAGCGAGGGCAGACTGGAATTCACTTGTTTGCTCTCGAAATCAAGTTCTTTTCACGGCATGATGAATGGATCGTGAGCAAATTATCCAAAGTACATCTGTGCACATTCTGATGTTAAAACAAAGGAACGGTCTTCACTCACAGTGTAAAAAAAAAAATGCATAAATAAATAGAAGGCATGAAAGACAAATTTCCTGCTGTGGATTTGATGTAATGAGATCATTAATTCATTAAACATTTTGTGACTTTGCAGCAGTTACATGCCAACAGTATTCACTTAAGATCTTTCACAGGCTTTCCTTTTTAAATTCACATTTATCAGGTTTTCTGTCAGACAGGGTGCAACACCCCTGTAATAATCTGGAGTACAGGGGCAAGCAGAGGATTCGATGTCTGTCTCTAACTCCAGCTACCAGGAGAAGCCCCGCCCCCCTCCAACCAACTCAGTCACAGAGCTCTGAGTAGCAGGCGCTAACATCTGTGCTGTTGGCATTCGGTGGGGCAGTGAACTACGTCGCTGAACCCTCCTTCGTCCTCTCATGTCGAGTGAAAACAAACAAAATCCCCGGTTTTCAGCCTTCCCTTGTCGGGGCATACGTTTTCTCCGTCTAGCCTGGCTTTGGACTGAGGCGAAGCAGGCCATCCGGATCGCTGACGTCACCCTGGAAACTAAACTAGCTGTTAACATCCACCCTGCGTGCTGTTTGTTTACTCACGTCTTATTGTCCCCTCTTGCGACTAACACCGCTTATTAAGGAGGTAATGTAGCATGGACCTACCATGGAACACTTGCTTGGACGGAAAACTTCTGCTTTTAGTTAATTCAATCTGATTAAATGGGAGCAAAGAATAAAGGAGGAACTAAAAAAAAAATAAAAAAGTCAAATTCCTTTGAACACCAGACATCAGCATCCAGTAGACATTCCTTTGCTTTTTAGCAAAATAAAAAAAAAAGTTAGCATAATGAAAACCTTTACAGATATTGCTGACTGAATCATTGTAAACCACTCGTGTACGAGTTTCAAATGGAAAGCGTGGCCTAATTCTATCAAATAAATACAGTCAGATGTTCTGGGTGTGGTTTTAAGAGTCCATACCAATAAGACTTTTGAAATGGGATTCTTTGGGTGTTTCTGACCCAATTTCTACTGCACAAGTCAGACCAAGACACGAATATACCGTTTTAAAGATTGTCTGGTGATTATGACCTTTCCTATTAAAATGAGCATGGGATTACACCACATTCTCCCAATGTGCCCTAAAGAAGGTAAAATAACCACCTGATGAATAAGCGGTCTTTTTCAAAGTGCTCTTGAGTCTAAATCTTGAGGTGGACATTTTTTAAGAGGCTGTTCTGTCATTTAAAGTGTTTTACATAGTATCTAAATCCAGATCGAAACTCCACCGCACTGTCACTGGAGCGGATTCATGTTGGATACTATACAGTGAATATTTAACTCCGTTCCAGGAAATGCTACTCCCCACTTAAAGGATTACCACAGCATGAGTAGGTTAACGATTTTCTGGTGTAATGGGATATTAAGTAAATAACTGAGGCATGACTTCCAGAAAAGTGAATTACACACTAAAGCAACGTGTCAATCAAACACAAACTGTAGCAATTAACCCTTACCTGGTCGGTAATCTGTGTAAACGGCTTTAATATTTATCACTTCACTCAGAACACACACTTCTCTTTGTTAATTAGTGTTGCCCAAGGCAAAAAATTCATAAGCCAAAAAAAAGAGAAGAAAACCAGCCATTACTGGGAACAGATTAAGGGCCTAATTTACTAAGACCTTTAGCATGTGCAAAGCCTTTTAGCACACTCAAAACTAATAACACAAACGATGATTGGTCCAAAACAAATACCACGACCAATCATTGATTGTCTTCCTAAATTAGGCCCTAAATGTCTCAGCCAGAAATAGGATGCTACAGATGATTCCCCATATTTCTAGATATTTCTCTGCAAGTTCTTTTGATGAGGTAAAAAAAAACAACTCTTGGTGGTTAGAGTAAGCATGCAGAACAGTGTCAGTGGGTGGATACCTGTAGGGGGTTGTTGATACATAGAGTTCATTTAAACCCTGTTCATACAGGGCTGGAACGGAAGACGGGGCGATACAAATAGCTTCCATTTGCTTTGAATGGGTGCATCTTCACTGAGCTGGAAGTGGGGGGGGGGGGGGGTGTAACGGCTGACCACCCGTGCCGGACGGGCACGCCCGCCCGCAATTTCCTCAGAACGCCACGCAGCCAGTGAGCGGCCAACATCATTTGGGTTTGCAAGCGGCAGGAACGAGAAAATAAAACGCTGTGGTTTCTTCCCATTCAATGCGCTGAAGGTCCAGCGAGCATGAACCAGCTTTGCATGCTGTAACCCGTGCTGCACCCAATGAACTCAGCGTGCAGCACGCAGTTCGCATAATTTGTCAGTGGATGTGAAACATTAAGTGTCGCTCTGAAGGGCGGGTCTTTGCCCAATCACGTTCAGCCCTTTTTCCAACATTTATCACGGGCTTTCTGCCTTGTCCCAGATTTGATTTGTTTCTCTGCATGAGCATCCTAAAGAGGGCTGCAGTTAACCCGATGCAGGCGGTCTTTGTTTAAACCAAAACATTGATGGGCAGTGTGTCCTTTTCTGTAGTGTGTGTGTGTGTGTGTGTGACAGCCTCTGACAATGGTTTGGATTCAATCATTCATCCTTAACTTTTAAGCCTACTTTTAAATGTTTTTTTTTTTTTTTAGTGCTCTATCCAGCTTGAAGAGTCATCGGTGACCAAAAAAAACAGATCATTGCATTTATTTGTGTTTATGTTTGTAAGTTTAGTAACTTTAGGTTTGTTTAGTTTGCACGCAAATTCATTGGTTTTAGCAGAACGTCTTACCAATGACCAAACTTGACATGACATTTATTCAGATATACACTACTTGAGCCAGGTGTAAGAATGGTCTTAGCATAAGAGAAGTTGATTTTGGTAGTCTTACATCTAACATGAATTCATCTATACCTTTACCATTTGTTTATTTCTCATCTCACACACTGGGACTGTGTACAATATAATAAAAATAATTGTTAGATTCTTTAAACAAAGAGACACACACACATCATACGGATACAGGTGTAATGTTAAACATGACGATCAGTCTTTGTCAACAAGAAAGTACCTGTAGGTCTACACATAATCATGCTGAAAATTAAACTGTCATCAGACCCCAGGGGTTATATTTGGTTATAGATGCTTTATGGCATCAAAAATAACAAAACTAAACTGCATGTGCAATGCAGTGCCATAGTGTAAATGTTCATTTGATGTGTTATCAATCAAAGGCAGTGCATAGGGGAGGATGTCATGCAGTTCACTGCTGTTAAAAAATCTACCAGCAGAGGGCGTTTCTTTTAAGAGAATCCAGTGCACGGTGAGTTAAACTGCTTTGAACATCCTGTGCATGTGCTGAATGGACTTAACTCATTTTATTCTAAGCAAATGTTCCAAGATCAAAAGCATTCCATAAACGTTTCCATTCTTTTCAGATTGGTGTTGCCCGAGAATACCTCCATCATTTCCTTTTACTGCTCTTTGTGTCTTTAAACCCTGTTCACCAATGAAAATGCTTATTGGCTTGCCTGATATGAAGACTGAACCACTTGCTCACTGGGTGACAACAGGAAACCATTATGTGAGCTGTGTCACTACTTCACTTTTTCCCTTCAGACTGATACAAACTATCTCTCTCTCTCTCTCTCTCGCACTCGCACACGTGTGATTTTGGGTCTCACACACGCACACTCACAGAAAGTAAAATATCCAGTGTTAATTCAACTCTTGAAAGTTAATGTGGTTCCACTCAGGAATGTAGAACCAAATGTTATCTTTTAAGAGTTGAATTAACACTGTAAATTTATCTGTACACACACACAGTGATACCAAGACGTGTGGTGAGAACAGAGTAGGTGAAAGGGGATGGAACACTGTGAGCCTCAGACAGTACTCTCACAGGGGCCCAAAAATGGGCAGTACAGCCCTGGGTGGCCCAGGACTAGACATTTACTCTTCTTCAAGCCCAGGGAAGACATGCATGTGAACGAGGACAGCCCAGAAAAGCCTCAGGGAGAGAGCATTTTTGTCGCCACGGCCACCTCCTCTGAACTCCGCCCACTTCCCTGACCTTTAACACAAATAAAAGGTGTGATTACCGGAAGCCGATAGGGAATCTCGCGGTAACAGAGTCAAGCCTTTCGTATCCTATGGCTTCCAGATGTCAGGAAGCGTGGCTTCAGCTCAAAAGCAAACAAATATTGCACACATCATTTGGCAGGACAAAAGAGACATGTGCAAAAATGCTATGTTATGAATATTTCACTCAAGTCCAGTGTTAAATATGTCACTTGTCCTCACATTCAAGTGTTTAGAAGTCCAACTGGCAAGAGGCAAATGATAAAGCTCTCTATACACTTCCCAGAGAGCCCAAAGTAGAAATGTATTCAACCAGGCCTTCTGCACAGTGCAATTAATAGATTATGTCTGTAATTAAATTAAATCTAAGAGCTCAAAGAGTTGGGGACAAATGTACTCTTAGAGTTCAAAGTAGTCTCTCTGGGTTGGTTGTGCACTCAACATTTTGCTGCGCTAATTATCTTTACAACCTAAAAGCATTATATACGTGTCCTCTTGATTGCTAGCAGTACTTGGTTTTGAGTATTGAATGACTTTTCCAGGCAACATCTGAAAATGAGCGAACATCGGACACTTCCTGCAAACGCCCATAGTTCCACCTTTCCTGCTCGTCATCGAGGGAAATGTGCGCAGACGCTTGTTTTCGTTGTGTCTGTGATTCAGCAGGAAGAGGGAGCAATCCTTTCCAGCCGAAAGGCATCTGCACTTTGTTTTGTTTTTTCATTTATTTAACTGGCAAGACGACATAGGAAAAGGAAATTTGTCACCTCCTTGTGGGCGCAACGTACTGAAAGAATGACACTGTAAACTTGCATCATCCGAGGCAATAACCTTTGGTCTTTATTCCACTTCGACCATTCATGAATGTTTTCACAAATATAAAAACTATTTTGCCCGTTGATAATTTCTGACAGGCACTGAGAATTATGCTGTGTGCTGACTACTGGTATGCAGTGCCGGTGCTAAAGTGTCCGTTTTGCAGCATCTCACCACCCTGTTTAAAAACTGGGGAAGACTAAAGCACTCGGCAAAAGACCAGTTAAATGCCTCGGCTTTGCCCAGTACGAACAGCAGATCTTTACGCGCTTCAGGTCTGCAGGTAATTAGGAGATGTTCTGAGGAGATTAAAGTGGCGCAGCGGCCCTTAAGCACAGGGAACCGATGACAGATTAGCTTTATTGCCCCGAAATGTCAGCGTTTCGGGCTGCCCGCCCGCCCGCCTCGCCCCCGTCCCCGTCCCCGCGTTCGGCCCCGGCTGGGAAAAGGGCAGCGTGGGAGACCGCGGCGAGCGTGCGCGGATTTCCTGCCATGCTTCTCGTTCCCCGGCGCGCTTTTCCCAGGGGAAGAATTAAAAAGCAGCGCGGGCCGGCGGGCGGCTTCCCCTGTGCGGAGCGAGCGGAGTTTCCTGGAGTGCCTCGTCGCCATGCCGATGGGGATGAAGCACCTTCGAGTGCCTGTAATGAGCCTCGTTCCCCCCCTCCACTCCTATCCTCCTTCTCCTACTCCTCCCTCTTCTCCTCCTCCTCCCCTACCCCCTTACTCCTGCCCGGGGCCCCCCTCTTATGTCTGCGGACCTCTATTTAGCGAGTGAATTTGGCGCAAACCGTATGAACCCGCTGAACGTCTGCGAGAGGTTACCCCAGACACAAAGTCTAGAGTTTTGCTAAATTAAATTCTGATTTCTGACTGACTGGTTTAGCGGTCGCGAATGCGCAGGACCACTTCCAGCTCCACTGCTGCCGGTAGCGGTGGCCTCAGTCCTAGTTTCACAATTTGCTACCAGTTCCAAGTGGGATGCCGCCATCTCCCTTGAGGAATCACTGAGTCACAGTTTGCATTGCTATCATGTGCTCTGTCGTAACCAAGATGCAGACTCGAAAGAACCACAAATAGCAAAATAGCACTGTCAGCAATTTTGCAACATACCTAACTTGGATGAATTCCACAAGAAAACGTGCAGATGCCCTTTGTCTGATGCAGGGTGTTGAAATCATGTGCATTACAGGGCTAGCTCGAGCCTTTGTTCTCCCTTTGGTGAAATCACAGAAAGAAAGGGGTGTGTAGATCACAGAGTTGGGGGTGGGGGTTTGAGGGTAACGATCACCTGATTAATTGTATGAGCTGTGGTTGAGGTGTGGAACACATCACATACCTGGATCCGGCTTGGGTTATGGCGAGGTTTGGGAAGCAGCGGCTCAAACCGAACGTGAACTTGAACCCTTCGGTTTCATAACCCCATTTAATCACTAAACAGTGGGGCAGAGATTTCGTCCTTGTCCAACACACTAACCATCAGTAGCAAGCTTCAAAGGGCACTACACTGAGGGAATTGTGTTCCATAAGTCTTTGTGAAAGACTTAGGGGGAGGATTGCTCATGCCACTTCCGCACAAACTGTATGCGTGCAGATGACACACTGTAAAACATTGCAATGTGTGGCTTTTTGTGATTTTAAAAAACAAGCCACATAAACCCCAATCTCAGTGATTTATAGGGACTGCTAGATGTTTATCTCTGCCCTCACTGATGTGTGTGTTTCTAAATTATATTCTCTATTCTCTAAATATAAATTCTATTTATCTTCATTATTTATGTGTAGACTGTTATGACGCTAGAACAGTATTTACTTGGTTGTGCTTTAAGGAAGTAATGATATCCTGATGTCCAAGCCAAATATGGCCAGGCTACACTATCGCTGCCGATGACTTAACTAAGAAAACAATGCCATTGCTATCATAGGCTAAATCCTGGTTAGTGTTCTGAGATATTGCACAAGAACAGTGACTCCGCGTTTTTATGGTTTTTGGCTGTTAAATCTCTGTTTTGCTCTATCTTGAAAAAACAAAACAAAATTATAAAAGTACACCGTAATTCTGGAGTTACAAGATCAAGTTATTTTATTGTTTTTAAGCGCCAATCTCTCTTGTTTTACCTGGCTCGCAGCAATAATGAAGCAACATATCAACTATGCAGTCCAAGTTGATTCTGAAAAGGTTTAAAATTATCTTTACATAACACGAACTGCCAAGTTTTACAATGAGAAAGAAATAGCAAGATAACATCAACAAGAGTATAGGCTTTCAGCATCCTTGACACCAGACTGTTGCTTGAGTGTACCTGACACCAGTTTACGCCTGAGTTCCATTTTGCTCACAAGTTTCCTTTGAACATTTGTCATTACGGCCTATGCCAAAGATCTTCTATTCCACCTCCACCCCCACCCCACACCCCTTCCCCCTCATTTTTGGAATAGCCAGTGTTGCTACGCTAACACGTCCTCACTATGCCATCTGCACCCAGAAAGAGTGCGCCTTAGGGCATAAGCCCCGTCAATGCGCCGGGCTCCCAGCCAGCGGCTCCTACTTTACATTGCAAGTCACACAGCGCAATAAAGCTAGCGCCATTCAGGGCAGAGGCAAATGCCTGACTGATGACCACCGCTAACCTGTTGCTAAGAGCCAGTGATGCAATGGTAACCCAAGGAATAAAGGACTTAGGCCCACCTCACCATGGAAGGATGAGGTCAGATGTATCCCAGCACCACTCGCAGTCAGTGTTGGCCATTGACGCAGTGCAGACTTCGTCACTTGATATTCAGGCTCTAAAGTCCAATCTATGCTTGTGATAAGCACATTTTGTATGTCCTCAAACCTAAGTTGTTGAATAATGAGGCACATAACATTGCAGGACTAGACTCGAGTTGAAAAAAAAAAAGACAAATGAACATTTATATTCTTATAAAAATGCCAAAAAAAAACTTTAACATAAGAGACTATAAGAGTCCATGGATCTGGCCAAAAAGAACAAAAGGAAGGTGAGCTCCTAGGCTAACTATGCAATGGGCCATTGAACAGAAACTAAAAACAATTGCTACACAGGTGGGGCTGCAGTCCTTTTCTCACAGGCATCCAGGAACCTTAAATAAGCCCACCAATCACAGATAACCACCTGCACCTGCGAGTGAAAGAGATAGATAAAGCAAGAGAGCAAGCAAAGCAGGCAGGCATGTAAAACGCATTTACTACTCTGTCTATCATACTGCCTTTCTTTCTTTATGTGAGTGGATATTATGATGCATTACTTTTCATTACAGTCCTATTTGCCCAGTCTGCATTATTGCCATTTATTATGTCTCGACCGCACACTGCAGATCAAGAATCCATAACTTTTGACAGTATCCAATAACAATTTTAAAGACTGGGCAATTAGCAACTGACTGGATACTCCTCGTATACGATAAGTAGCAATTAAGCTTTTGGTTATAGTGAACTTAAGTAGTATTTAAAACCATCACCAGTGAAGTATATTATATTGATTTTGTTGAAACGCCCAGTGTGGTTATATTGACTTTAAAAAAAAGTCATTATTGTTTTTTTTGTTCCTTTGGTCAAGGAGAAACATTGATCAGTTATGCTGCTTTTGCACGTGGACAGGCAAACGGTGCAGCTTATTGGCAGAGCACGGCTGCACTCAAACAAGGGCACCAAATAATCAGACTATTAAAAAGAAATGGAATCCTGGCAAATACAGACTTTATTCATTCTCTCTCCTTGCCACATCGAGCTAGACTTTATTGGTATATACTGCACCAAGGGAAAACACCCAGGCTCTATATATTAAAATGCTAAATTGGGTATAAAGAACAATTTTATGGCATACCTAACAATGCTATTTTCGAGCTGTTACCACGTTACTGCATGTGTTATGGGACTCTCGGAGGGTGAAAATCCAGGAAGCCAGGAACGTAGCTGTTTTCAATTAGCGTGCCAGTCTGAATGGCATGTCCGGCTGACTGAGCTTTACAAGCGACTATGTAACCCCCCCCCCAACCCCCCCTCCACTGCCCTCCTTCAATGTGAGTCCGGCCCCAATGAACTTAGGAGCACGACCATTCATCTGATCGTATGTGATTGGATGGATGGTCACTGCACTTATGAGACTATGTAGACCAACCTAGTGTGCAATCAAGAGAAATGAGGGGGGGGGGGGGTGGAGAGAGAGAGTAACACAAAATGAAAGTGAGAAAAAAGAAATAGAGAACAAAACTGAAGAAAGACATGGACAAGGAAAAAAGACAGAGGTATGTAAATGAGTGTTTAGTCCAAGGCCTGTCGGAAAAATGAAACAAAAAGCCGGTGTAAGGATGAAGCTGAACGGGATGACGTGGCACAATTAATTGCCATGAATTGCTACGTAATGATTAAAATAAAGAATGATAGCTTTTCAGCCATGATTTTATGATTGACAGCTGTTATTTTACAATTGCAAAAAAAGGGTTCCATGGTAGGCCTACCTTCTCCAGACAAATTGCAGGAAGAGAATTTGTGAAGTCTTGCAGGGGCTTTAGGCCTTCAGGTTTTGTCAGCACAGACAATGCAATGGCACTACACAAGTAAACAGTTTGAAAGAAGCAGGCTACACATGCTCTGTTCGGTTACAATGGAAATTTTATTAATAAATACTTTTTTTTTTTGTACAGATGGTCTTCCTACCTGTACTTGTACTGTGCTAAGAGCCTGTAGTATGATATAGTACCTAGAGAACTGAACACAGGCGGTTCTAGACATAGACAACAAGGGCTGTCGCTTAGGTAACCAAACCGGGGGGAAAAAGTCCCAATGTTGCACACCATGATAGGGGATTCAGTTAGTAGTAAAGAGTGGTCAAAAAAAGCTGGATAAAGTTGTTTAAAACAATAGATTTGTAAGTCATCAGTAAGGCAATAATACCATTCACAAATCTTACAGAAAATATTTCTTACAGGGCAAACCTCTCATAAGAAACTTAATACAACTTAATTACAGCACTGCGGCCTCTGTGGTCAAAGGCTTGCTACAGTAGAGGGTTCAGAAAAAGGTCTGTGTAATATCTATGAGGTCTTTAAGAGGTAATACCATTCTGCTATGTGCCAAAGCCACACTCCAGCTGAGCTGAGTTACAGGAGAGAAAGAGCCTCCATTTTTTTGCCATATTAAGCCAGGCTCTTCAAGATTTCTGTTCTATCCTGTACATTTTTTTCTTGTAGAAGTAGTGGTGTACACACACTGTGGCATACACGGGGTCACTAACAGAACCCTTCACTTGATTTTGATTGTGAGAGATGTTGATACTCCACCGTCTCACAAAAACAAATGCAAAAATCAGTTGAATTTTGACACAACTTAAAAATCAGATATAAGCCAGAATAAATTCACAACAATATTAAAGTAGAGAGACCGATTGAGCTTTGGTCAAAGTCATTTCATACATTAAAAAAAATAAATAAATAAAAAATGTTCTGCTGCTGCTGTCAGTCTGATTGTGCCGAGTCTATTGTCTTCCCAAAATGGCAGTGGTGTTGTTGCCAGAGTAAAGCCAGCGTTCCTCCCATCTCATGCGTCCATGCAGAATGTGGGTTGCTGTTTTTTTGAGGCCATGATGCTACAAGTGTGGTGCATTTTTTCCCAGCTTCCTCCACAAGCTTATTGGCTCAAAGTTTGACTTGACAAACTCAAATTACAAGATTGGTGCTGATCTGGTGCCGAGAAAACATGTTTGAAAATATTGTGAGGTCTGGGAATTGTCCGTGAAGGTCAAAAAAGTGGGTCCTGATCTCTGACTTGCTTACATTTAATGACAACCAGTGGTGTCCAAGTGCTGCCAAGGCTCTGATTCGCATAATTTATCTGCGACCTTCAAAACTTGTCCACGAAAGCTAATACTGGCAAAAATCATGTAGCCTGAAACCAGCATTAGTAAATCATTAAGAATCTGTTGGAAATAGACTTGAGATTTGTTAAATAGCCTATTTGATTTTATATTCCCTGAAACATCTGAATTTGAGTTCTACTACTTTCACGTTTTTAAAGTAAAAAAAAAAAAGAAACATGCGACCATTGTTTAAAAAAACAAAAAAACTGAATTGCTTCTTAATGGAACAGTGTGAGAACAAAGAAGAACTCCTTGACATTCAGGGCTTCTGAAAAGCTGTAACTGAAGAGAGCTCTCAATGGCTGTTTACAAAAAAGAATGAGCTTTTTATTCAAGTTTTGGCACATTTGCAAAAAATCAAATACCTTAAAAGAACCGGTGTAGAAGTCCAAGTCCTCTGTGGGCACTTAAGCTTTTCCCTGGAGAAAAACTGCAGGCTGTTTTTGTGTCTTTCAGTTGCACAACTCAAGCAGAATTTTAGTCTATAAAACATTTCTTCCATAACCTTGAGTTAAGCGGATTGTACTGGTAATCGTTTAACTTAATGAAAAAATAAAAAAATAAAAATAAATAGCTGTATCAGCTCACTGCAGAAGCTGGGCCATTCCTAAGAATGTCATTATGCTTTATTACACCCATATAGGTTGTTATTAGCATGTCATAACACCTCTCATAACCTTTAAGGTGCAATTCTTTCCCCATGCCTTGACACTGCCAAAAAGCATGCAGTGATTTGTACTGATTCACATTGACATGAAACACTGTGGCAAATGTTGTTTTTACTGCTGTCAGTGATTTGTATATAACCACAACCATATAAAGAACGAAGCCTGTGACAGAGTGAGATAATGTGAGGACGCGCGAGTATCCATATAGGAAGTGATGTCATCATGTTGAGCCAAGGCCAGAGTGCAGTTAGTAGCTGACCTTCATCTGTAGCCCAGTGAGCTAATTGTCTCACTTAGTGTGATATCCCGCAGTAGACCCACCCTATTATGTGGTCACAGAGAACATTCAGATGAATAGATGGTTTATGCTATGTTGCTGTTGTCACACATTCAGTTCAAAAAGCACAAATTGTTTCATATATTATTACTTGACTTTGAGACATTGACCTGGATTAAATGGGTATGCATCCTTTTTAGTTTTGATGTGTTTCTGAACTCCAAACTGCCTTTGTTTGGAAAGATACAGCCATTCCTTATGTTTGAGTCAAATCTAGGTATACATGATGGACCACTATTCTTATTATGTAACACTATAATTATGATATAGCCATAAAAGTCTTTTTTTTTTAATCAAATAAGCTTCCATTTTGGACAGCAACCGTTCAGTGTTTTCAAATGTGATTTCTGATGTGTCATTGCTGTAGCTTACAGCCTTGTCAATCTGAAATAAAATAACCTGAAAGCTTTTGCAAGACCTTTTTCAACAGCTACTTTTTAGTTTTTTACTGAGGATGATTCACGCATTGCTCTATCAATGTGCCTTTGGCCATTTATGGTATTTCCTTTTTGGATGAAGTGATGTGAATCAGTCCTTCTGTACACTTTACAACCCACATTATTTTTAAGGGTATGGCATGTAATTTAATCCAAAGATGGAAGGCACAGCTGTCATGGCTGTCTTGACATAGTTTCTTTACCTTTTAAGTCATTGAAGACTTTGAGATAAGTTCAAAGACATTATCTTATGCAAACATGTCCATTAAAAACTCTCATGTATAAATATACTGCATCTGATATTTCCTTTCTTCAGTCACTAGCCAATTTTAGTTGCCACGGCATCCACTTTTAAACCATTGGCATTATGTTTTGTAATCAAAAAGAAATTCTGTAATGAGGCATCATAAGTTAATTAATTTAAAAGGTTATTTCTGTATAATTACTTTCACTTCAATGGAAACTAAAGGATATACAGATATGAAGATATGCCTCTCAAGAACGTCCTGACATTTTCCTTTTTAATTTAATGAATTTGTCCTCTTCTGTGCTTTTAAGTCACATGATTTATGATCTTATAGGATAATCTCTATATCTAACATGTAACTGACCATAACAAACATTACACATATTGTCTTGAATATACATCGCAAGAATGAATTCTACAGAAAAATGTATGACCTCTTTACGTATCTTATGAGATACAAAATGATGGCAGTAATATGCTTGGCACGGAGCAAACAAGCCTGAAATAAAATTATTATTTTATTTTAGAGTTTGAACTGATATGCAAACTCTCTCTCTCTCTCTCTCTCACTATATATATACAATTCCTTGTGTTCCTTTTTGATTAGGTTTGAGGCCATGTTCTCCAGATCACAGCAGAACCCCATAAATCAGACTGGGGCAGTCTGTGTATTGGATAGTTTGCCCCTTTAACCTCACTGCATGGAGAACAATGTCACATCCTCACTCCACCCAAAAGACTGGAAATCTCATGACGATATTTGGCTTTCCAATAAAATAACTATGGTGCTATGTAATGGGAACCTTATATTGACTGAGAGTTCATAAAGCAGCTGATTAGGAATAGTACCCTGAAATATCATTTAAATGGAAAATAATTGAAAATAGCATATATTACTGCTGTGCACTCTCCAACATTAGAACACTCTCCTTTTCATACCGACAGGCCAAACCTAAATGTGGAAAAAAGCTGTGCTGCCATCAAAAGTCACACACTGTTGAATTCATACTAACAGTACATTAAAAAAAAAATACCATTTAAGGTAAATGGAGTCAGTAGTTCCCATGTTTTCTGGGTCTACATAACCGAGCTTCAGTTTGTGATGCTGGATTTTCCGCTGAAGAATAGGAAAACCATGATAACGTTTTGCAAGATACTTTACTGCATTTTTATGTTTTATTATCTTATTGTGTTTTATGTTTTTTGCCATGAAATGAACAAACTGTTCCAATATGGTGAGAAGAAATGCAACGCTAGGGCATTCACAGAGGTCAGAAGGCTGGGCCAGTCGGCCCAGTAAAACAGCTTCACAACAGCTGTTTCATTGTCATAAGTGATGAAGCCACCTTGACCTTATTTTGCTTCATTTTCAATATATACTCTGCATATTTTCTAGGCCTAACCCCTGTGATACTTGTGAGCACAACTGCGCACAACACAGAGAGGGTTTTGACACTATAGATGCTGGCACCGTTCTCTAAAACTCAAGGTCCACTGTTAGTCCTCACATTTAGGGCAACTGCATAACATGTTACATTTGCCATTCATTTTGCAGTTTCACTGGTGAAGGTAGCGATTTGAGACTTGCGAGAGACTTTCAGACCCGAAAGAATGTGTTGCCATGATTTCCATGCACCAGCAGAGGTCAATATGGAGCTTAAGGCTCAAGTGGCTCATAACAAGCAATCTATTTAGAATCAATTGGTTCAAATGTCTCTTGGTTTCAACCTGGTTCCTTTTCCCCATCACTAGACATAGTAACCAATGCACAGTGATGGGGAAAAGGCAACCAAAGGAAGACACAGAAAACTGCAACCAATTCAGCAAGAGGTTGCACTTCAGGTTTTAACCTCCAGACCAAAGTATTGTATTTAAACTGGAGCAGCTATGCCTAACCCTTGAGATAGATTAGGTTTGGTTGACATACTTATGCAGTCTGTGGATTTAACCTATGGTATGAACTTGTAAGTTAGTTGAATTTTCCTCAAAAAGACCAAAAAGTCCCAGAAAATATAGACTGAAACAGCCACAAAAATGAAGATCAATTTTCGTACACACAGCACACATGAAGACAAGCCACTACAAAAAAAAGGAGACAATCAAAAACCTAGGATGCATCCCAGTCCATCAATATTCTTTCATGCTAGGTCTGATGGAGGCAATAAGACACAGCTAGGCTGATCACCAAGCAGCTTCAGCTGTATGTGCCTATAGGCTAAACCACTGGCCAATGGCCTTGCAGAAACACTGTAATTGGGAGGTAACAGGAACACCTGGCATTGAACCGTAGCCTTCTGCTGCCTCACTCTCTCCATTGCCTTCACTGAAGAGCTCCATTTCAAAGGGTTACATTTATAAGAGTCTTAAGGGTCCACTGCTGGCAGATATACAGTGGTTAATGGCTTTGTTCTCTAGGATGGTTACTGCATCATTAATTTTAAAACAAATGTTTTATTTCTGAATCAGTGGTTCTTTTTGGGTCTTTGAATATGCAGTGCATCAGCCAGGACCATCCCATACCTCAGCTAGAACCTGTCTGAAATAATTCACTTGCTGTTGGTGATTTTAAAACATTACCTCGGAAATATTTACACTGAATAGCTCTGCCAAATTATTAAACAGTATTTAAGTTCATTTGTTGGCTTGTGAGGCACTGCCAGATGTGTAATAATGACGTTATACTGCTTAGCGGTCTGTAGGTTCACAGTCTTCCTGCTGTGTCAGTTCAGCACTGAAAGTGCTGCTAGTGAAAGCAGCCTTATGTCAGACAGTTATATTGTTCTCTGCAGTTCTTCTCAGAGTACTACACTATAAACACCCTGCTCAGGAATTGGTTTAAACACACACACGCACGCATGCACTCACATAAGCACACACACACACGCAGACCCACAAATTCACACAAACGCACACACGCACTCCTGTAAGGAACCTTTATGTTAACTGTGTATAAGCGCTTCATAAAAGAAAGAGCGACTATTTAAAAGTTGTTGTTTTTTTTTTTGTTTTTCTTATAGCTATGTTGTCAATTAATTTAATGGCCACTTTTTATGAGCCTGACTGGCCAACCTTCCTTAAACTTGGGAACGACACCACAAAGCTGAACCCTTGCTTGGCTTTCTCAAATGGATTTGTACTCTTTTTAAAATTTGTATTTTTTTCTATGAAGAAATGAAATGGCATTGATTTCCATGTCAGATAAAGTACTGGAATTCCCAAGATATACTGCCATTCTTGATAGAGAATCAACTATTGTATTGTGCATACCAACATGGACGTTTAATGAAACTTTTACAATTTATATGAAATCGTTGGCTATCTGAAGAGGAATATATTACTCCCAGAGTCAGTGTATATTTATATGCTATGCATCAAGCAGTCTAATGCTCTCTTGGGAATATTTATTTCATATATTAAGTAGAAATGATTTATTGAATGTCCATCGTGCATGGTTAATGAGATGTAAGCCACCTTCTAGGCAGACTGTGAAACTCGATGACCTGTGCAGTTGAAATTAATATCCGTATTTGAAAGCTCTTGTTATGAAAATAATATAAAATAGTTCAACATAAATATCACTCACCATTTCCTCCTTATTATACGAGTTATTGAATGTACCTAAAAATTCTGCATTAAATGCATACATGAGAAATTACATCCAAGATCCGGACGAACTCAGTGCTCTTATGCTGTCATCACTTGTTGCAGTACTCTATCACACTTTGTTCAGTATGACTGTTTAATAATATATTTAATAATATTCTTTTTTATATTTTATCTTTGCTGATAGCCATTAAGCAAGTTTCATGATATTAGACATTTTTCAAAAGACCCAAGTGGTTTGCTTGTGATGGGATAATATGGTGATAAATTATTTTGAATGACCTCCATAACACAGAAAATTACCCCCAGCTTACATATATTCCAACAGTGGCCACTGGAACAATGACCATTATGGAAAGATCCATTGTCTATATACACTGTCATAAAAATAATGTGAGGCTTTAAAAATCAATTATGCTCTAATGAATAGGAAGACAGTGATCGGTTGGAGCTATTAATGTTACATTTATTATACCCCTCATTGCTTTATTCAGATTTTTTTATTTATTCATTCTTAATATACATACACACACACACACACACACTGCAACAGCCCCCCACTGTTAGGGACAGATGGCCACATACAGGGTTCAGTCATTGTCTGTAAGGACATACAACAGCAGCAGACCAAATTGATGTCCCCGGGAAATCTGGGTTCAATGTAGATTCCTTCCTGGGAATGTTCACGCTTGGCAGTTATTAGACCCCTGACCAGGGTACTTAAAACTCTCACTTGTGGCTATTACGCTGAGATTCTGAACGCTTTGTCGAGACACCCTCACAAATCTCCCTTTGCGCATCGTCATAAAAACTTTTCAATCGGAAAGTGGTCGTCAGTGCGTTATTTCGTCGATCCCGACTTGGTTCCACAAAGAGGAGAAGATTCCCAACATCAGTCACGTTTGATAAAGGGTGATCAGATCAGAGAAAGTGAGTAGTGATGTTGGAACTATCAAAGAAACATTTTGGACCCTAATAATGTCTTTGCAACATAAAATAATATGAATGCAAATACATGAGAGATTTAAACTTGAACGTTCCCGTTTCTTCACATCCAGGTCTCGGGTGATGCAAACCCCAGAACGATGCCTGCGCTGCATTCTTTGAGGATTTGAACATCTCAGATGAAACAGTAGGGGACATTTGGAAGCCTGAGTCCGACGTAGGGAAGGTAATTAGTGCAGAAATCCTCACAGAAATGTCTCTCATTAAAAAGCAGTGAGTCCAGCGCTTCTCGGAGAACCTCTCCCGTGCATCTGGTCCCTTTTCTTGTTCCATTTTACAATGCGAATGTTTCCCTTTTTACGTTCTCCTCTTTAATGGCCTCCAGCACATATCCACCTGGCAATTACTTCAATCGTACGTTAAATGTGCCGACGGTATTTACAGTGCAGGCCTAAGACGAGCAAGTACAAGAACAGTAGTTCATAAAAAATGTCCATACCATGATATCCTTACTTTCGTGCACTGGATTTTGGTATTTGATATATGGACATTTTAACACTCCTTTAGAGACTCTGTAAAGAGTCTTAGCTTTCTGAAGACAAATGTTACAGGAGCCTTTGCTTTTAACAGGGCAATGCTGTTCTGCCTTTGGAGTCGGAAGGAAGTTGATTGGTGAGGACGAAATGGGAGCAAATCATTTTTTGCAAGCTGCCGCAAATTCATTAAAATGTTCTGATCACTTTCCTAAAAGCATGTGTTGGCTGTAACGAGCAACTGATTGATCCTTAATTACTGGATAATGAAGCGCTATGAACAGTACAGACAATACAGGATGCATCAATGTTTCTAGCTTCTGTATTGAATTTCTGTCTCTCAGCAAATCTTGTGTGTCTATTGTTTCCTTTAATTCCTCCAAATGCATTAGAGCCTCATGATTTAATTTTTTTCCTCTCCTGTCCTTTATTCCCTTATTTGGAATCCCCATGATTTATTTCAATCTTCGTGATTTATTTCACTCTTCAAAAGGAACTTCATGGAACTTCTGAATTATTTATGGAAAAATGTATACGATGGCTTAACTTCATTCTTACAGCCATGCTGTATATGTGTATATATGCATTCTAAAATGCCACCATACCATTTGAAAGAACTATGAAAAAAGCTACAGACATTCTGTTGCTGATGACAGCCATACAGTAATTAGATCATGAACAAAAGATAATTGTCAACGATTGATGAATGACATGGTTTTATACTTGATTGATAAATGTTTTTAACACAACTTTCAAGCCAGGATGTAACTGACATGTCATTCTTTCCCACAGAAAACTTTTGAACCCACTCTGAGATAATTCGTGAAAATCTACCCTGTGGAGTTGGATTTGACAACGCAGGAAAATCCAATTGTCACAGTGTAAGACAGCAAATAAAAACAGTCTGATTTATCTGTTAAGTATCAGACTACTAATCAGAATACTAATATGAGAAAAAAAAATTAACTATTGACAATCAGGTACTGCCACCATAGCAGGAAAAAAAACAGTATTTGTTCCAGTTATTGATCAAGCTGGGCATACAAGCTTTGCTTTTTTTTTCTCGCTCTTGATGTTTGGTGTTACTCCCCATCTGCTACTGATAGAAATGGAGCACGAAAACTGGAACCAAATCAGTGTGGTTTAAAACCGACATTTCCTTGCAACTTTGGGCGCACGCAGGAATCCTCATCCATGGGGACAAATAGAGCGCTGTTCTTTTTTTTGTGCGTCTTGGCTGATTGACTTGACTTTTCCATTGGCTTCAACATCCGCGCAACATCCGTTTACTGTTAGTCATACCAATACCAAAAGTTGTTTGCGTGGTGAACATTTAAAGTTCACGAAAAGTAAACTATTTTACACTGTTTTTCTTATTTATTTATTGTTTTATTCTGAGTTCAATGAGGTGGACCAATAATGTAAAAGCACCAATGTACCATGTGAGTCTTCTTCCACAGAAAATTGATTCTGCTGTTCTGCTGCATATTTAAGATTGAACTCCACCTGAGCAAACAGGTGCATATATATATATATATATATATATATATATCTTAGGAAAGCTATTGTGACACTGTTGGAACAGATATGCACCTGGGTGGGATAGCCTTCGGCCCGTCGCTTTTGGAGATCAAAGACGTTAAAATACAGGACCCGAGTACGAAACGAAGAGGAATTACAGGCGAACGCGGCGACGACCCGTGGGTCACACGGCGGGGGGCGGGGGGGGGTCCCGCCTAATTGAGACAGTTTAGCTCGCGGGGATGTCCTGGCTCCTCGCCCGGCATATGGGGGGGAAAAAAAAAAAAGCGACGGCTTTCAGGTCATCAGCTTGCCGCTCTAATCCCCGGTGATCTTGGAAGCCCTACGCCCAGAGCCGCTCCATAGCATGAGAGAGAGAGCGACGCTTTCATCCCCGTCGGGCCCCTTTGTTTCCTACGTCATGTTACTCTTTCATAGGTGACTGACTGACCCCTGCCTGGAGATTAGGTAATTTCTTTAACAACTTCGGAGCGATGTCACATCCACTGCTGTCTTGCGCGGGACGCTGTCCGTAGTAGCCGTGGAGCACGAGGAAGCCAGGTTCTGTTTTTTGCTGGCTGTGATTGACCGAAAACAACACGGGCATTGCTAACCTAGCTGAGAAAGCAACATTTGATATAGTCTAAAAACCACAGCAAAATATTTTACAAATGAGAGTAAGGCTGGGACTCTAGTATCAACATTTGTCATTAGTGTTGAAAAGTTGTTAAGCCATTTATATAGTAGGATAGAAAATGTTATTATACCAGTTTATATTGATTTATAAAGTAGTATTACATTATTTGCATATTTGGAAAAAGCCTTTCTGTTTTCATTTTGTAATGTACATTTTTTACTAATTATGTGTTGCTTGTAGCACTAAGCTAATGAGCCAAAACATTTCATTTAAAGACCTAAATTAATTCTCTAAATTGTCCATAGAGCCAATGCCAGAGGGCTAAGGTATTTTCTGGTTCATATATCTGCAAATATTTTAATTGTGCGCAATTGCTCATGAAATTTGAGCTGTCTTTCAGCGATTTGTGATAGATGTGACCTGCCAGCAGGTGGTCAAACAAACATTTCACATTCCTTCATCCCTCTTTCTCTGTTTCTCTTTGAGCTTCCGAAGAGGAGACTTCACTCGCATTTCTGGAGAGCCTATCTGGTTGCCTGCAAATCCAGCACATCCCCCCATAACGTGCGTAACCCAGGCCAAGAAATGCCAGAGAAGGTGAGCTACTCTCTCATCTGCTTTATTTGGTATTTCTGGAAAGGGTTCGTTTAGGGCCGGTCAGGGGGGGAGGGGGGGAGGGAGGGAGGGAGTGAGGCAGGGGATTTTGGGGGGTTATGCCCTTCACTATTTAATCCAAGCATTGCCCCTCACATCTGGAATGTGTGCAAGCTAGCCATAAAAATAATAATGCTTTGAACGAAAACTAAAAACGAGACCATAACTGTTTGTAATGCGATGTTTATGTTCTGGCTGGTTACATACAAGTGAATCATCAATGAGTCAAACGTGCTGGCTGTGAAATGAAAATGCCTGCGTGTGCAATGGAGGCAAAAAGGAATCTCTCTCCTCTGCACATGCGCAAATGCGTGCCCAGCTGTGGCTATGACAACAGTGCAAACAGCAGCCTGTTTTCAGACCAACAAAGCTACCTGGGAAGTCACATTCCAGCCAATCAGCTGTTCTGAAATAAATCATTTTTTTTTTCTTTTTTTTCTTTTTTTTTTGAAGGGACCAGGCTTTTTTGTCTCATTGTCTCATTCATATATTTTGCCACCTCGCTGTACCTTCCAGTACGTCCTACCTTCCCTAAGTGTGTACATTGTGACACTGACTGAATATAACGCTCAAACATGGTGCTTAATAATTGCAGACACAAAGCTGACATTCCTATTAAAATATCTATCATTTCAGTTTAACCATGCACATTTCAGTTTTTGGAGGTCAAGATGCAATGTAAACCAAACCCCTTGCCTAAATTTGCATGTTTAAGAAACTATTTCGGAAGCTTATGGAGTAGACGGTCAGTCACACTTCTATCTATGATCGATCTCACTTTGGTATTCAAAACTTTAAATGGGCACTTCCTGCCAGGCTACTCAGCTCAAAATGCAAACCCTCAAACCTTGCCAAAAAGGTAAACTGTCAATATATCACTGAAAGACCTGGATATAGAGGGTGGAAATCCCAGGTCTCATGTCCCTTTGCACAACTCTACCACTCTGCAAAGCTCACAGCTGCAGAATTGGTTTCCTAAAACATTTGTTCCATTAAATAGGATTGCTTTGGCCATCGTAGGCCCATGTGTTGATCAGTCCACTTCAGCATAGAAATCCTATCATGGATTTCTCATGTGAGATCCAAAAAGGGTAAGAAGCAATTAATCCGGTTTCATGGATCAGACCGGATTGGATCAGATTACTGAGACAAACATGATTTACAAATGTCCTTCTCTATTTCCCACTGTTGAATTTGCAGTGATTATATAATAATCAGATTCAGACGGGATGTGGAGAGCTCTGGCAAAGCCCAACATATTCTCTCTGCAAAGAGTCTGGCAAATGATCGTCAGAATATTTTGTAGTTTATATTTCAGAAAAGCGATTATTTTTTTTGCTCCGTAATTTGTCCGTAGGCGATACGTTCGCGTGTGGCTGCTCATGCAAAAGGCTACATGACTGTGTGCGTGCGTGCATGTGTGCGTGCATGCGTGCGTGCATCTGTTTGCATTGCAGATGGAAAAATGTGCCGATGGGTTCACATTTCCTTCAGGAGACACCCAACCTTCCAAAAATGTTACCGCAGAGAGCAGATCATAAAGCAAGACATTAAGTGAAGAGCTTGGATTGGGTACAGGAGGTAAACAGCACGTCTTTAGAAGCACATCAAGTAGGCCCTTTAAGTTAACCAAACAGAGCATAGCACGATGTTCCCCCAGTCTTAGCCTAGCATTTCCCAACTAGCTTTCACTAACTGCGAAGGAGGCCCATGTCAAACAAAGGAACCAGACATTTATCATTTGATCTTATTCAGTTTGTTAAATACATATGGCAATTCAACCCTCAACACTCAAAGGTCATAGATAGACAGACGTCCTATGACGTTGTATGCAATCGTGTTTGGAACTGTACAGAGCAGATATGTGGTGTTCCGTGCTATTGTTGCAAAGCACAGAGAGCCAGTGCCACAAGCCGGTACCATGACGTCTGTGTCGCAGGGTCTTATTTTTTTTGAGGGCAAGAGAAGGCTGACACATTCATCCGGCTTTATTTCTGCTCCCAGCTGTGTTTACACGACACAGAACCACCAGCACCACATGGGCATCCTGTCACTGCCACCAATGATGAATAATCTGTTAATAATCTTAAATGCAGTGACATTTTGTAAATATGAGTGTTTACTGGATTTAAATACAGCGTGCAACAAGCTGCTTTGATGCAGATGTTTTGGAAACAGGCATGATCACACTCTCCAAAAGGTGCTGAGTTGATGATTTTTTTTCTCTTAGTGAATGCCTAAAGTAAGTAAACAAATGCTTTCTGCTTTCAATAGATGTGGACATAAACACCTTTTTTTTTGACCGGAATGACAGAAAGACTTTGTTACAAGCAAAGTGGGAACACATGTCATCGTGACTTTGGTTTTATGCAATATAAAAAGGACGCTGATTTCAATGCAAAATTGGATATGCGAAATAGCTTTGGTGTTTTCTCTTGAAAAGCACACAGTGATGCCTTTTTGTTTTACACAAACCAATTTCAGCTACTTATACATTTGTATAATTGTGTATTTACATTTAAATGAATGATGAAAACATGTTATACTGGAAATGCAAAGCAATGTGATGAACCGCGTAGTCAAGTATGCTTTATGTTTACACAAAATTGCAGTGGCTCTTGAAGAACTGTAGATACTTTTTTTTAAGAACAACCATTTTTGAAAAAGAGGGAGGGCACATGCAAATTGTCCCAGCCAGCAAGCGTAAAAAAGGTGAGATTCACACTGTGGAGGACTGAACTTGCACAGTCTGAGCCCGTTAACAGGGGGGAAAAAAAGAACATGATGGTACTCATTATGAAGTCAGCTGTGTAAGCAATGGACATCTTCTAAAATAAACACTGAACCAAAGGCCTCAAAAGCCTTTGCAACAAAACTCATATAGTGGAGGCCTGTAAAGTCACTCTTTTGCTTTGTTCAATAAATCATCGTGAAATTATTACTAAGAGTCTGGGCTTTGCTAGTTTCAGCACTTGGCTCGCGTAGTCACAGTTGGATCACTTATTTTGCTTAAAGACAGCCTGTTTATCTTTACCTGAAACTTAGAAACAGGGATTTGTTCTTCTAGGAGTCCTCCTCCCAATAGATCCGGGTTTATATTGCATAATGTTTGTGCACCGGGTAGATGCTGCATACTGGGGGTTGATAAGATGACTCATGTTTTGTTACTTATGTAATGACTGTAGCAAATGCCCATTTTGTTCAGAAATGAACTGCCAGCAACACCTGTGCACATAATCATGAGGCATATTATCTTCTGTATAAAACACAGTTCTGTAAAATTTAGTAAAATTGTAAATCACAGTTCTTTTTTTACAACTGCTGAATGATCTCTCTCTCTTCTATGCAGATTATACATGTGCACATAAAGCTTACGTTTATGAGCTTTGGTGTTATCTTTGATCCAAATGTTAATTTTGAATTACACATAATAATCTTCTAAACATAAAAAACAAAAGTCAAGTCTTGGCACTTTCAGCAAAGAAATACGTCCAGAATAAGGTCAGTCCCATCATTTACTGACGCGGGAAGTCATTCACTCTATTCATGCTCTAGCCGTCAAGTGCTTTCCTGTCCTCGGCTACTTCAAAATTCAGCGGCTAGGCTTTCGGATAAGACAAACAAAAGAACTTACATAACCCCTATCCTGGCCTCTCTGCTCCAGTTTCCAGTAGCCTTTAAAATTGGTTTTAAAATTTTATTAAATACTGTTAAAACAAGAAAAAGATTAGCTCCTGATTATGTTGCTGGGCATTTAACTCCATACATAACTAAACACCAACATAGATCTTCAGATAAAACCCTTCTAACCATTTCTGAGTCCAGACTGTAAACTAAAGGAGATTGCACTTTCTCAGTAAAAGCTCTGAGGCTTTGGAACACCTCTGTTAAATAGATCAGAGCAGCAGTCCCTGTCTTCTCCTAAAACCCTTTAAAAATTACATCCTTACTTTTACATGCCAGTCTGTTTTAGTTGTACTTTATTAGAAATCAAAATTATTCTAAAGCTTTTGTAAAATGCCCTTTTTTCACTCTTTAATTTGTCTTATCTATGGTGCATTACCACAGAGTGGTAGCAAGTGCCTGTAGCATTGTCCAGGGAGAGAGGGCCTTTGGTTGGTAGGATGTCCGTGTGCCTTCTCAGACCAGCAACCCTGAACCCAGGGGTTATTTCTGTAATTATATTAGTACAGTACAGACTTCTACAGTTATTGTTAAACATTAATGTCATTGATGCTAAGAGTATAATGTTAGAAACCTTGGTTTCCTTTTAAACAGCAGTGATGCACTGCTAAACCTGACTGTGCGCTGTAAGCCCTTGTGAGCTGGCCAATGGGCACGCTCTCCTGTTCTGACAGGCCGTCTCGAGTCTCTCTGATACGTGTTAATTGCATTCTGCCTTACTCCCTAGATGAGAGGAATGCGAGTGTTATTTTTTGATTGAGGTTCATCAGCACATTCCTCCGTCAAAAAAGGAAAGCCACGCCCACAGGGATGCGGGGCACGCAATAAAACAAACACCCACACAGGCGCTCCCGGGCCACCCCCTCTCGCCCCTCCATTATCTCTGAGTGGCGGGATGCGGCCCGGTCGCGGGTGCGGATTCGGATGTAACTGTTGCTCGCCGTATGCTACATGTTCCGTAGCGGCACCCTCGTAGCATTGCGCTTCAAATAATAAATCGCGAAACGAAATAAATAGTCAGGGCGAGCCGTTAATATTTCAGAGGTGCAAACAAGACACAGAATGGTTTTCGTTTGCATTTACACGGTTCCCTTCAAATGGCAACTGTGCGGAATACCTCTTCTGCCAAAACGAAATTCTTGCCAAAGCCCTATTAATCAGAAACACAGTTAGTTTTACAACCGCATTGTCTAAACTGTCTGGCAGCATCGTAAAAACACATGATCTTAATCTCAGTCTTTCCTTTGGACCTTCCATTTTAGGATTTGTGTTCTTGCCTTATCCCCATCTTGGACAGGCTCAGTTTTCCTGAATTTAATCACATGTAATGACCATAATTCAATCAAAAAGGACATCCCTACATGCCCAAATGCCCATCATTCAGATTAAAACGAATTGGTTAAATTGCATCAAGTGATCAAAAGTGAATCACTTTACCGGAATTGCAGGAGAAAAAAAAAAATCCCTCATGGGCTTAAACAGTTAAAATTCATAATAGTCACTGTACTTAATCAGATCAAAGTATTTTCTGCCAGGTAAGAGCTGAAATTACATTTGAAAGCTGTTTTCTTTCATTTTGTTTTCCAGTTGAATGCTAGATTTATTTATTTATTCATTATTTTTCTTATAAGACCATGCAGACATGATATTCATTTGAAAACTCGTTGCAGAAAAATGATGACTCCATACTTTTACACCGCATTTCCCTACAATATTCTAGAATAAACAATTAAAATGGAAAGACACGTTGCTCTCCACAATACCAACACATCATACAAAAATTCACACATTTTTTATGACGAGGGGTAACATTGAATGTGATCTCCACAAAACATTTGCATTGTTGTCTTTCTTTGCTGACAGACGGACTAAACTTCCATCAGAGCTGTTGCAGCTGGTATACTTTGTTGCAAGCTTCACTATCCAGGGATCTTTGAGTATTTCTGAGAAATAATACAGTCCGCTTTCTTCATGCTTTGCTTTGATAAATTGACCGATCCAATGAGGTACCGGGATGGAACAATCTCGATCTTTTCCTCAATTGGTGCTCAAAAGCTAAATAAAATCCAATCCAACTTATCCATTTCCTGATGGGGACTTTGGTGATAGTTCAAACCCTATCTGGTTTACCAGAAATGCTTAAAAAAGTGCATTTTTCTAGATTGTGGGTTTGTTATGATAAATTATGAAGTAAGTCTGAGTAGCCTGCAGTTGCAAGAGGGCAATTTGCTGATGTGCAAATAGCAGAACATGAAATGTCTAAGCTGAAATGGCTTACCTGAAAAACTGTGCCACCACAATAAAGCAACCTTATCTACTTTCCCAAATGCAGATGATCACAGGGCCTTATAATCTCACATTTTTTAATTCTTCTTATCAAAGACTGGCTTTGCCATAATAAGAAGACGTCTGCATGGTTGGCAAATCTGCAGCAAATATTTACTTACAATCCAACTGTTATCAAAATGAAAGGCAGTCTTACAAAGAACCCTGTGTTTCGACTACGTTTTTCATGTAGTCATTCTGTCAATTAAAAAAAAACACTTAGGTCAGCTCTTTGTGCAAAATGCATATCTATCAATTACTACATACAAACCATTCAGTTTATGAGAAAAAAAAAAGACACACTGCTTATTTGAGGCGTGTAACAAATAAGCAGAGAGCATTTTGTTAAAGATTTTGAAAAGCATTTTGTTAAAGATGAAAAAGTTACATGTTACAAAAGGCTCATTGTGACAAGGTCATTTCCAGGTCTTATGTATGTCTTTGTCTGATGGTGTCCGTGACATTGAAAGATTGTATGCGTGCCATTTGTAGCCGGTAAATGTGTAACGTGTGTGTGTGTGTGTGTGTGTGTGCATGTGTTTACATGCATGCTTGTGTGTGTGTGTGTGTGTGTGTGTGTGTGGGCGTCTGTGTGTTTGTGTTTCATGCATGCGTGTGTGTAGGAATGCTGAGTTTGCATTTTTAAAACTTCCTCCTCCAAAAAATGCTGACCATCCTCAACAGCACTTTGCACATATTAAATGCAAGTGGTAACAATTTATATTTATTTTAAGAATGTTTCACAAAATTACAGGCTGGACTTTGGTGCTGATACAAAAATGCTTGTATCCTAATTGTGAGCACAGCTAAACTTTAAGCCATTGCCTGGTGCGATTTTCTGCATTTAGAACATGAAGATGAGCATGGTTAAATCTACTAATCTAATAATAATATAGTATAATATACCAACCAGTGACATAAAACTCGGGATTGGCCATACATTTCTTGTCCTTGTACGCTTTATCCATCCCATTTATGCAAGAAACAAAGAAAAAAGTTGATTATCTTTTTAATTAATCAAAGTTAAGCACATAGCACACTGAAGCG
Source organism: Anguilla rostrata (assembly GCF_018555375.3). Taxonomy (NCBI): domain Eukaryota; kingdom Metazoa; phylum Chordata; class Actinopteri; order Anguilliformes; family Anguillidae; genus Anguilla; species Anguilla rostrata. The sequence continues at coordinate 47,411,583 of NC_057938.1, forward strand.
ATGCCAAAATCCCAGGAAGCCAGGAACTCCATTGTTTCTGTTTAGAATAGTGCGCAGAGAGATGTGTCTTGTCCTACAAGTCAATCTTCCCTCAAACAATAACATCAAAGTATGACATGATGCAAGAAACTTAACAAACTTAAACAAACAACATTATATGGTCATATGTGGAACTTTTATTTGATGAGATCAATTTGAAAGGCTAAATAGTTAAGTAGCTTATTTCTGAGGTGAAATCATTAGCTCAGAAAATCTACATCTTTTCTTAAGTTTTACCACACGGAAAGATTTTGGTACGCTAGTGCCGCTCGTGGGGCAAAGCGTCTGTTTTGTACCTTCTCTGGCCCATTCATTTTCCCATGAACATGCTTACTGGTCCATTCCTAATCTCCCATCTCCCAAGGGAATGCACACAAAGCCAATCTCGGGCTGCCTTTGACTTCTTGGTTCTACTGAATGTGCTGGTTAAGCCTGTGGTGATTAAACGTAACCATCTGGTGATTCGCTGGTTTGAAAAAAACGTGAAAACATGCCTTTTTTTCTTTCTTTTTTTTTGTAGATCTGCAGTCCCGAGAGTTAGAAACATGGCAATGAACCATTTCTGTGTTTGATTAATTAGAAAATAAATAAAGGGTTTCCTGTAAGGATGGCGAAAGAGAAACAGAGTATCAGCAAAGCACTAGGGTGGTTAAGTTAAAGTTCATATTTAAATAACATATACTCTCTGTTTTTTTTTTTGCCACAACAGTCAAATGCATGCTTGTCTGTCTGTGAGACTGTGCCAGTTGTTCTCTTCTCAGGACTGACAAAGGAGATTGGGCAAAAAAGTGTCGTCGCATTCCTGAGATATCGCTGTGGCAACCTTGGAGCCGAACAATAGATGAGACCGTCTCCTGCTGGACAGGTGATGTGGTCAGCCAGCAGCCAGGCCTATAGAAGCCCACCATCTCAACGACTGCCCAGCCCTTCACAATAGATCTCCCAGATTCGATTTAACATAATAAAGTTCCCGGCTCCCTTCCCCGGGGTTTGGATTGTGTTCCGCATCGGAATGAAACGGAGGGGAAAAAAAGGCAAGTTTGATCTGACAACTGTGAATATCTTCTCCCGGTGCTTTAAACTGAAAAGGAAAGAGAAATGCTAATTTTAAAGTGGGGGGGAAAAAAAGTTCTGTCTCAGGCCCAGCTCCAAGGGCTTGTGTGCTTTTGGAATTAACGCTGGCTTTTCTGCCAGCGTGGCTGGTCCCGACCATTGTGGCCCATTTTCATGAGTGCCCAGTCCGAGAGAGGGGCAGCGTGACGTGAATGTGATTTTTTTTTTAAATGTCCTGGAATACTCAGAAATGTGTGAAAGTAACATGAGCTGACCCACAGCTGAGTCAGAATGATTCTCGATTCCAGTCAGGTGATCTTTAATCTTCATTTCCAGAATTGGAAAAAAAAGAAAAGTGCTCCTTACGGTCAGTAACCGGGTGGGGGTTCATAAGGAGAGGGAGCAGCTGAGCAGGAAGCTCTGAAGCCTTGTCGCGCTCTGAGAACAATAATGGGAAAACTGCTGGGTACGTCCCTGCCCATCGACTCAGAGCGCTGCTTCGTCGCCTGGAAATGTGTTCTCATAGGTGCAAGATTAATTTCCTATATAAGTTCTGGGAAGTTAATGACTGAATCACAGTATAACGGTTTCCAGCATATCGACTACAGTGACTAATATAAATATGATGCTCCCTGAAACTAAATATATACGTCACAATATTCTAGTGTTTGAAGTATTTTGCATTCTAGGTGTTTCAATATTGTGACAAAAACAAGATGATCTTAAATAAATATACTTTATGGGAGTAAGAACAATACAAACACGTGTCATGTTTGCATTCCCACCTTCACATCTGTCATATCATACTGTTTATATTGAACACATGTGGCACATCTGTCTCTGAGAGGTGAGAAGCATTTCTAAGCAAAATAAAAATCCTCGGCCGTTCGAGAAAGTTGCAACAGTTCCCATTTGTTCAGGTGGTATTATCAACAAATACGGCGTGAGAGGACGTTCGCTTTCTTCCTTTTGTCCGCGGGAACTCTCTGCGGTCGACCGGAGTTCTCTCGCTGTTGTGCTGGTGTCACCTGCTGCGTGGATATCGATACTGTGCATCGCTCCACGTGTTCCACCGCAGGGTGTGGGTTTCTCGTTACATATCCGACCAAGGCGTGGCTGAACTCGAGCTGAAGACCCTGACCCGTCCTGTTTCTCATTTTGAACTGGTCGAATCAGGATCGTACCAGATCTGCTTCGGATTCAATAAACTTTTAGAGGCACGTGCAGTCGTGCACCCAGAACTGCTGCCCGTGCTGTGCGTGCGCGCGCGTGTGTGTGTGCACGTGTGTGTGTGCGTGTGCGCACGTGTACGTATGTGTGTGTGTGTGTGTGTGTGTGTAAATACACATGCATTCTTATAAATGAATGCCCTAGAAGGTCAGATTCTTCAATATTTCATATGCATACAGTCATTAAATGTAGTAGTCACACAAGTTGTTTTGTGAGGCCTAATAGATTGTGAGCATGCAGATAATTTTTTTGAAAAGTATTCAACAATAAATCAGTTATTATTTATTAGGATCGCCATTAGTTAATGCCATGACATCAACTAGTCCTCCAGGACTTTGATATTAACATGTTATTAACATGTAATGAAGAGTATGTAAGCAAAGGTATGTAAGCAAAGGTAAGTGAAAAGTTATGTTTATATTTTTATATACAAGGAATTATGCAACTCCTGAAATAAAGATAACTTTTATTGTGTTCGCAAGACATCTTACACATGGTTAACTGGCACACTTACGCAGGCCTTTTTTTTGTGTAGTTTTCTTGTTATGAATGTATTCTTAAATTGTAAATATATGCAATTATATGACAGAAATTTTCAAAAAGACGATTTTTGGAATGTGTACTCCAAAGTTCTAACCCGCTCTATTTATGCAGTGAGTTAAGTCCCTCCATGAGGGAAAGATTTTTTAAAAAGCATAAAAGCTCTGTGTAGGTTTGCGGAGGGTCCCTGGAGCGTGCGGTCGTGGCCGTGCGGTCGAGCCACCCTCACGGTCGTCGGCCGCGCCTGCCGCTCCCAGGCCTGTGCGCGTTTATCTTCCGCGAGAGGTGTCCCGATTGTTTACTAGTAAACATCTGCCGACAAATAGACGCGGCTCTGGACACAATTACGTGCGGTTTGCTGCATTTTATTGTAAACAGACTGGATTCTTGTCAACCAATTTGCCCCATTTAAAATTTTTTTTTTTTTTTAAAGCATGCTTCTTGGCATCTGTATAACAGAAAGGGCACAATTAGGACTTGTCCCTATTAAATGCCAGGCGACTGTAAAATGCCTGTATGTCCGCATTGCTCCTTTTGGTTTTGATAAAGTAATAAGTATGTACTGTATATAATACATGTGTGTATGCTTGTGTGTGTTTGTGTGTGTGTGTGTGTACTACAGGTATTGAATTGCATCTTTTATTGCAATAAAAAAAGCAGTATGTAAAAGCACACTCACATAGCGCCACGCTTCACACTTTGAACATTCAGCTGAGCTGGCTGGAGTGGGTGGCATTCAGGCCGGGGGGCTGAGGGGGGGGGGTGGGTGGGGGCTCACGCTCCGTTTGATGGGATTTGCTGTGAAGTGCAGGTGTCGCGGCTCTGGGGGCCGCGCGGTGCCATTGTGAGGCGGACAATGGCGCGGAAAACTCCAGAACCTCAGTTCGGCTTTGTTCTCCGCCATTGTTCCTTCGCCAGGACGTCCTTCAGGAAAGTTACAAAAAAAAAAGTCACGTGGAGACATGACGTACAACGGCCCGTGTGAGAAAATGGAGAACGGAAGGAAAAGCGGTGTCTCTCGCCCTGCGTGATTTTTCTGAGAGCCAAAATAGATTAATACGCAGGAAATGGCTGAGCCCAGCTCTCCTAAAATACATTTGCGCAACTTTTCATAGAATGAATGAAATAGAATGAATGAAAAACCATGGAAACAGTGTTCACAAACACACATACACAATATTTAAAGACAACGTCGATGGTTTTTTAATGTTACTATTTCATTATTTTTAACATAATTTATAATGCATGTTATACATTGAGTCAACAGTAATGTACTTTTTCCCTGCCTAAATTAATAAGCAATCTTATAAAATTTATGCAAACTGTATAGGCTTACAGTGGTAGTCCCTTTGTCTAATATTTCTAGTATATTCAGGTTTTTATTAAATAAAAGTGTGACTTGTCTCAGCTTATTGCTCAACTTTCTGCACCAGCGACAATAAAGGGCTTGCTATTGTTACAGTTATGTCTACATTTTAAGCCTTTTTCAGGCATACGTGACATATGCATTTGTAGCTGTAAAGTCTGTAAAGCTGTGAAGTTTAGTGGTGGCAAAGGAAAAGATGGAGTGTTACTGGAAGTAGAGGAGAGGAGTAAACTGGAGAAGTGAAGAGTGTTGAGAAGGGGGGGGGGGGAGTGGGGTGTTTCTTTTTTCTTCTGGGGATACCTAAGAGTGAAAATTTTCATTTCCACCCCTGGGTATAATATGTAATAATGTATTCCATGCCAATACAGCCCTGTATGTATTACTGTAACATCGTTTCCATAGTAAATGATGATTTGTTCTCCCGCCCCAAGTTTTCCAATGTGTCTTGCTAAAGGATACAAAGGGATTAGCTTGGAGAGCTCCCTGTGAGTTAAGTGGTTGTCGAAGCCCTTTCCACAGTGGAACGTGGGTCACCTCACTGTATACACAGGGCACAAGTAGTACAGCCAGACTGAAATAACAAAGCCCTCCACAGAGGCGTCAACCCAGCCAGCGGAATGGAAGATGTGATGGCCCCAGTCTGGAGCCAGCCACAGATTACTCAGGCTACATTAGCCCGTAGTTATTCCTTACCAGAAATGTTATTTCTAAGGATTCAGCTCGGCAGAACTGTGCAACGCCAGACCGATGGGACTCTGACAGTGAGTCAATTCTCCTTCCGGTTCACTGCTCGCTATTTTCACTTTCACCGAGTGATGAAAATGATTTCAAGGAAAGTGTTATGCAATTTTAGAAACCACGTTTTTTGAAATGCACTTTAAAGAGAAAGAGAGAGGTGTGTCATGAGAATATGGGTGGACATCTCATGCCAGTGTGCATCGTGCTACGTGCTCGTGTGCCACCAGTCCAAAATGTTTAGTTTTGCCCCCATGTGCTAGTTTGTCAGCACAGGATAAATGTTAATTGTTGAAAATATATATCCTGGGTCTCGACCCCTCTCCTTTTGTTCTTTGTCAATGATGCCTTTCACCAGCCGTAGCTATTAATAATCAGAAATTAGACGTGCCTGACGCAGGGAGACGGGAAGACAATTACGACAGGAAGTGACCCGTGTCTGAGTTTACAGTTGTCAAGGCGAGGCGTGGAGGAGTACATCATGCAACAAATGAATCCAAACAATCTCCCTGCCCCCCCCCCCCTCCCCCTCACTACCACCACCACCCTCCCACACACACACCTAAAGCCCTGTATGATGCACATTAATACGACCAAGAAAAGTCTTACTGCTAAACTCTTAACTGTCCTAAATTCCCAAAAAACATTATTTAAGGATAAACATGGAAAAAATGTTTTTGTTTTTTTTCCTCTGTCCTGCAGTTTGTTTTGGAATATTTTGCTTACCACAAAGTTGCTTAATATTTTCCATTCAAGTATCTTTTTTCCTTTGAGTAACTTTCATTCATTAAGATCCACATTCTACATTTCTCAGTCATGAAGAGGCTTAAGATTTCAGTGTCTCTAAATGGTGCCTTCATTAGTGCAATGGTGTTATACGCAGGTGGCTGTGACTGAGTTCACTGATGTCAACAGTATGCCAAAATGTTTGAACCTTTAGCCTCATTACTGCTGAAAACTGTAATGTGGTAGACTTTCAAAGACAGGCCAAAAAGAGATGGCCTGGATTCAATCGACAATTGTCCTTAAATTTGCCCACAATCAAATGCAAATGTTTCTTTTTCTTCACAAAAGAAGAACTTAAAAAAATCCTAAATTGGTGAAGTCATAAGTAAACAAAACTGCATCCTGCAAACTGTGGTTGTGTAGAAAAGAGCAACACTTGCACGTTTGCCTAAGTCAAAGCTTAAAGTACAAACCTTTATTGAATTCAGGCCATTGGGTGGGTGGTCAATCCCTCACAAGCTCAGAAAGCAATAGCAAACAGCCTGAGCCCTTGTTTGTGTCTGGTTGCCGTCGGTAATGACACGGTAACATCTAATGTCGGGTGTGGGTGGTCATGAGAGACACTTGAAGGGCAGCAATTTTGAAATGATCCACCCATAATGACGAAAATTGCACAATGACAATGACTGTTATCATGGAAGCCATATATAAAGACCTCACTCTGTCCTCTTGTTAGAATTCATTATCTGATTTCACATAACATGCAGTTATCACTGGGGTCCCTGTAATTATAGTTGTTGTTTTTTTTTTTTTTTCTTTCAACCATGCTAAATACTTCCCATGACCTGTTTGGTCAGCAAAAGCGCTGATGCTGAGGAACACAAGAGGTTGGGCCACCTGATTCTTTTCCTCTGGGCCACCTGTATGCAGCGCAGTAAGTTGAGGTCACCAAGTGTAACAGAATCAGATGAGTGACACGAACACTAAGGAAACACATTTCCTGCAGTCTACGGGCCTGTGGTGGTCCCTGGGTTTTCTGCCGAGCCTCAGCTGACCTCATACGACACGCTGCATGGAATGTTTGTCTGTCACCGGTGCTTCAAAAGGTTCTTCACTGAAAACGCTGTAGCAGTCAAGTGGTCAACGAAATCATTTGTGCTCTATTTTATCTCCTAAAAAAATATACTACTTAATAACTTTCTTTTTAGAAATAAAATTTATCTGAGATAAGATAGATGGAACTTTAAAGAAAACCAGCATAAACCTGTCTCAATGAAAATTTGTGTCAATTAAAAAAACAAAACAATTGCAATGTGGTCTTCTTTACCTGTGCAAAAGTTTGTATTTTCCTCACAATCAAGAATAATGAATTGTGGTTTCCTATGCTAAATGAGGCTACCAGGCCTTTACTGAGCACTGCACTGTCCTTCTCTTGGTAGACTCACACAAATTACATTTAAAATTATGCTTTTGTTACAAATTCTTTTGGTTACATTTTAAAATGCAGGGTCTAAATTTTTGGCAAAGTTATTTCCTCCCTCCTTGGAAAACGCAGACAATCGTGTTCTCTCCTCTGAAGCACGCGATACCAAATGTCACTTCTTATCAGGCGTACTCGCAGATATGAGTCACAGGAGGACTCTTTATACGCAGCTTAACAGATGAACTTTCAGGTGGCCAATCGACCTATGGGGATCACTGGAAAATAATGATATGCGACTCCATTCCTACCCCAGGGCGATGCAACTCTGAATTACGCTCCACCCACTGGTGCTACTGGCCACAGCTGGCACTGGCGTTGTCAGGATTTGGTCACGGACTGTGGGGCCCATCCATTCACTAGAACAAGAATGGTGCACTAACTGAATGAGCTAGCCGAGTAGCCCCTCATAGTACTTTGTATAGTGTTTGTCTGTGTATTGTTGGGATAATAGCATGGATTGTTGCCTGTGCAGCACACAGATACATCTGTGTGGTTTAAAGGCGAATGTGTGGACCTGAAAATAATTACTTAAGTGGCCATTTAGGGAAAATGTCAAACACTGATATAAGAGTATGGAAAAATTGTTAAACTGTCTAGATTATCTGCTATGAAACTGGCCCTAGTCTTTCAATATGCGTGCCTGCTAATCTGTATGCTAAAAATAATTAAATAAAACCTGAAATTTGGGTGACGTTACCCTTTGAGAAGTCAAGAAGAAAGCCCCTATGCTCATTAAAAAAAATACATGTCTCCCAACAGGCTATCACGGTTACTTACAGGCTCTTTTATGAAAGTGCTTCCTTGAGACTGAAAATAGCACATGTAAAGGCCATAGACAATCCCAAGTTTTAATGCACAAACTGAGTGGAGGAAAGCTTCCCAAAATATATATACATGATACAATTATGGAGTGGTAGACATGAAATCCACAAATAACACATCAGGAAGGATCATGAAGGAGCCACAGCAGCACGTGAGTTATACAGCCTCATTTACAGAAGAAGAAATGTGACGATGGAGTGGATATAACTGCCAAAATAAAATAAAACCAAAAAACCTCAAAAATAAACAACAACAACCCAGGAAAAAGAATCGCATGCCGTCTCTCATGCCAAAGCCACTAATTGTTGGTCCATAGTAGAAAAGTATGAAGTGCACATTCAAGATGCATTTTCAAACAGCTCCTCGTTCCCATATCAAAAGAGCTTTAAAGGTGTCGTCGAAACCATAGCTGTTTATTTATATTGAACTCAGCCCTTCTCTTTCTCACTGCGCCCTCACCCGTTCCTGTTATTAGGTCAGAAGCCTTTAGCCTGGATTTTTTTTTTGTAACAACAATGATAACACTGAATCAACATTGTAAACGTGTCATACTCGGCATCCCCGTTGTCCAAGCTCAGATAAGATCCACAAGCTGCGATCTCAGGTATCCGAAAGCTTTGACAGCGCGTTTCATAAACAGTCAGAGATGATGTGGTTTTTATTTAAGGGCGTTTCAGTTTGACTTTTGCCACCGCTGCTTTCAAATCTCTATCAGGCCTCAACAAAGTACTCTGAAATGAGATTAGAATCCCTAATGGCTTATTTGGACAGCAGATCAACTTAAATAAACTATCCGACATAACAAAGAAGGGAAAATAATCCGATAAAATCATTTCAGATGAGTCTACCCTGCCCATAAAACCACTTCTGGCAAACTTTGATGTGCATTGTTACAATTTATCTTGTTAAATGTAATTTCGTAGTTGTAATAATTTGGCATAAAAGGGCAACTAGGTACAGCATAGTTATGTGGCCCATGCATTAAGAGGCCTGGTCATCCACTGGAATTTTTAATTTTTTGTTTCCTCACAGTACATAGCTGGGGCAAATCTGGGGGAAAATACAATGTCACCAAACAGGAAAATGGGTTGTATTTCATATACACAATGTAATTATGAAGCTAAAATGGTGGGCCAGAATTTCAAAGGGTTTCATGGTTTCCTGAAGAGTCTTGCTTCCATGATGTCTTGCATTCTTGCATGCTGACTGCCTGCATGTTGAAACTCTTGGAGGTTTCCACGAGAGATATTTTTATGCATCAAGATTTTCCGAAAACATGCCCGAGCAGGGACTATTTCCTGCCCCTCTTCCTTTCTGAAGAAGCTCTGACGTGCGTGACGTGTATCTCCGAAGGCTCTGGGGAGAGAGCGCAGTGTCACCCTGCAACCTAGAGGCCGCACTCTCCCACAGCCGCTCCTGACGCGGGTGCAAGTCAAGGCGCACGCTCAGCGCTGTCATAGTCTGTCGGATGTACACAGCCACCAATCCTTGCCTCAACTTTTTTTTTTTTTTCAAGAAAATTCTGGAGATATCAAAACATGTAATTTTGTTTCTTTGTTCAGGATGCACCACTGTCTTTGCCTCCTTCTGCAACACCCCTCTGGGAGGCAGTGGTCTGCCAGAGCCAAGGGAGAACAGTGTCATTTTGGAGTTAGGCACAGCAGGGGTCAAGGCTGTGCTTTCAGCAAAGGGAATACTAAGTTGTTTACAATGTACATCTTGCAACAAGGTCACAGCAAGGGCTTTTGAAACTCATTATTTTTCCAAAAAAAAATGCATTTTGTCCTCATTTTGTATGGTTTATTGTAGGGACGGCTTACAAATGTAGTTAAAGTTTTTAAGCACAGCCAACATGTTTAATTAAAACTGCCTCTTTTCGGCATGTTAGAAAACTTTGAAGTCAGTGTTTAAATGCAGTATATATTGGCCATTTAAAAAAGTTTAATGAAAATTTATGGATCTTTCAAAGTGCATTTAGAATAATCACACTAACTATACTAATGTATTTATCATGACAGGAAAATATGGATAAAAGATGAACAAACCACTATTACAGTGTGCACTCTTCAGTAGCCCAACAGTACAGACAGTGGCCATTATTCAATCAACTTTTCTCTTTAACGTCTACATAATTGTTCACAAACGCAGTTTGGCAACTTTATTCAGTAATTCGGAGTTAACGATCTGCTGTTTATTGAATCCAGGCCAGTGGAACCATTAGAGGTTATTTAAGGCGAGTGAGGATTTGACACTTACGTCTGAAGGGCGCCAGTGGTGGCCCACAGCACGTACTCACAACATACCCAGAGAGCAGGCTGGGCTGGCTCTGGACGCACAGCTAATGCTGAAAAGAAGGAGCCACTGAATGGAGCCCCGAGCCAGCCGGTGAGGTCGAATTTTGCATGTGAACAGCCAGTTCAGCACAAAAAGCGTCCGCGGCTGGCTTTGTTCCAAGGAAATGGAAACTGCAACTGAGGGGGACCGGAAAGGCCCACATACGCCGAGACAGGAAGAAGAGCCCATTTCCCTTCAGAAACAAACGGCACATCCTCTTCTCTTTCTTTCAACGCCATTTGAAAAGGATGGGGAAAAAAACATATTTTGCTGAGGTGCCAACCGCTCAGTTTTCATTACATACTCTAGATTCCTTCACAAATAGTACATAGGATAGTATCTATCACCGTACCACACATAGAACAATACAAATTACTGTCCTGAGCCTATCCTGTTCTGTAGGCTTTGTGTTCCTGTTAGGCCGGGCTGCCCAGCCCTGTTCCTGGAGATCTACTGCCCCGCAGCTATTCACTGGCACCCTAACAATAACTAGAGATGTTGTTGAGCTGCTAATTAGTAGAATCAGGTGTGCCAAACTGGGGTTGAAAGGAAAACCTACGGGACAGTAGATCTCCAGGAACAGGGTTGAGCAGCCCCAGTCTTAGGAATCATTGGGAATCTTGCACGGTTGAGAGAATAAAGCCCTGGCAGAAAGTGGCCTTACTGACAGCCATGTGTTAGTGTATTGCAGAGATTCATGTAAGTCGCCTCCCTCTGGGGCTGGGCTTTTATATTGAACGTGAAATGAGAGCTACGTATGTGTTGACAAGCTGTAAACCGAGATCAGAATGAGGTCACTCCATTCCAGCGACGGTCTGCGTGACCGCGTCTTTATTAAGATTCCAGCCGCGCTCTGCGACTGCCGATTTATTAGCAGCCACCCGCCACTGCCGTACGAGAAAGCAAAACACACTGCGACGTGACTTGCGTAGTCTCTCTCTCTCTCTCTCTCTCTCTTGCTCCCTTTCTCTCATGTTCTCTGTATTTCGTACGGTTAAAGGGAAGCGGTTATGGCGGCAACAGTGTTCGCCGGCAGCAGGGACTGTGCACCCTCCCAGTTCAGCCCGTGCTTTGCCGCGACGGCCTCGGAAGACAGTTGAGCCGTGACCCTGTCTCTCTTCCTGTTGATGCTTGGAGCCATTGCACATGTAGTCCCACTACCCGCTGATTCCCACGTTGACACAAATACTTGCGGCCCCTTCATAACATCCTGTGTGGAAACGGGGAACAATGACTGACACGTACATAAAGACATGGGAACTCTCTTCAAGGATACGGCCTCACACCTCTGACACTGCAGTCAGGTACACACTTACGTGCAAACTGACACCGTCTTAGAGCTTTATGGATTCATAATTAATAATGGATGTTATCCGATTGCATCACTGTACGATGTGAATTGCAAGAGCTGAATCATTTTTGGGTGTATACGTTCGTGTTAAGTATGATTAATGCCTTTGAGCAATCGGCTGCCTGTGCTTGTCATTGGAAGAATTCACACTCATCAGTTTCACTGTGAGAAGTTATTATCACTGAATTGACAGTGTGCTTTTATTGAGCAGACATAACAGAGAATAGATTTCATTTTTGCCATGTAAACTATGTGGGATATTCAAGGATATTCCTCTTCTTTTTTAATGTTATTTTAATTTAAGAGTAGAACTGGAATTTTTTTTAAATCCAGGAACAGCGCAGAATTGAATACTGAAAATGTCAGTGCTGACTGTGGGTTGGAGTTCCAGAGGTTGATGCTTAATTACAAACTTCCATTGAAAGTTGTGCCAGCTAAGTAGTTTGTGCAGCCCTCTTGTGCCTTTTACCTGGTCCATTGCAAAGTAGAAAGAATAAGTGCGTTTACTAGTGTAATTACTTCCAAAATTTTCAAAGGACTTTTCAGCCAAGGGATGGGCCTCCAGTTACAAGGAATTCCCAGGTGGGGAATTTTAAAAAATGAGGATAAAAAGGATTGGACTCATATTTATTTTCATTTTGACTCTCCGATTCACTTAAAACAACACTCCTAACATTTTAAATAGCAGCATTCAAGCCTGAACAGCTATGGTTCGGCAGACATTATAATTTCTCATATGCAATTAACTGTTTCTCCCAGACTTGCCAAGATAAGCAAGCCAGCCCTGGCATTGTTTATGGTGTTGGCTTTGTTTTTCCCTAACTTGCAAATGGCATTACTCTGCTTTATGTCTGAGACTGCAGGCGTGCTTGGTTGCCTAAAGCATGAACCAGCTTCCGCGGAGCCAGAGAGCAGAGACATTGCTATTAGCGCAACTTCCTGTAAATATGGATACACTTACCTTGAGTCCATAATGACTTCCTCTCCATACATGTGTGACTTCCCTCCCAATACTGCATGTATGCAGCACAACACAATAACATACTAGAAGCAGACTGAGAGAATACCAAAGAAATGTTCTTTTTTTGCTGTATCATCAACCACAGTGACCATCAGTATGGCAGATGAATGCACATAAGAGAGGTCAAGGACAGCTGTGACGCAAAATCATGTTTTGAGACAAAATAGTTACATCATTGTGCAACATTAACATCTCAAACTTTTTTTTTTTTACCTCAAAAATACAGCCTTGGAATTGTTGAGCAAGATATGAGCTTGCACTTATTCCGCACAGTAACTACTATGATTTACATTTCCAAACCCGCTTATTAATTCTTCTCAGTCAGAATTAAGTTCAAGCACGCTGCTTTGCCACCACCTGTTTTAAGCTCCTTAGTGTTTACTGTGCAACTTAGAAACAGACTTCGTTGGAACGAATGACCATGATTTTGCACTGCCCGTGTGAACAACTTGCAAGTATGATTCGACATTTTCATTTTCAAGGGTGATAATGTGATTTGGTACTGTATTGGTATAACCAGAGGTTTGCAGGTTTGTATCCATGCTAGTATACCGCTGTTGTACCCTTGATCAATACATTTTATCCCTGGCTAGTGGTATCATTTAAACACACAAGGTACACAACACATAATTATGATAATGAGAGGAGGCAAAATCGCCTTGGCGTAAATGTTCTCTGTGATACATGATATGCGAAAGCTTCTCTTTTAGTGGTCATGTCAACCCATAGATAGTGCTCAAGTATGCGGCTTTCCAAATGTCATGAGTTCAACAACAGGAAATGCTTGCGGTCTGATGTATTGCTGCACTTTTCTTAAAACTTTTGCTTAAATATCAAATAAATCACATTCATTGAAAGGCTATAAAAGTGGCCTTGGTTCACATACATTATGAACCCCCCCTCCACCCAGTCAGCTACTGAAGTGTCCAGGTTGATGTATGTGCAACATTTCTTTTACAGTGTAGTGTGACCACGGCATACATTCCCTTCAGACTGTCCGCAGTAGCGTTAGCATGGGAACAGAGCACCCAAGAGGGAGGCCTTAGTAAAAGTGATTATTTACGGCCGTGGGCCAATGAGAGGAGCAGTCACGAGAGGGACTGAACCCCTGTGATCTTTGCCGAAACACAGCTGCGCTCCCCGCTGCTCCCTGTCCTCACTTCCTGAACCGAGACAAGCGCAGATCCAAGTCTGCCAGAAAAGAGACAATCTAAGGGACAGGCTATCCCTGAGTACTTTCCCAGCAATGTGAAAAGGAGTACATTCTGTATGTAGGGTAGTGCTTCTCAGATTTCCAAAAACATAATGTCCAGTGATCTGTTTTCATTTGCATACAGATAGAGCCACACAACAATACAGGTATGTCAAAACAATGATGATGTTTATTTAACCTCTTAACCCCTCAAAACCATATTTAATCTTGAGGGATGCATGCTAATTATCTCATGCTCTCATCATTACTTCTTGATAAGTCTATGAGGCTTAGAGTAGCATTCCAGAAAGTTTATGACTGGACTTTCCAAAACATGAATTAAACCTGTGAAATGTCTATTTTGAAAGCATCTATACACTTGCATATAGATTAAGGCCATATATATATATAAATTACTGAGTAAAAAGTTCTGTTTCTTCCCTCGTTAGTTGGAAGTAGTTTTTCCCCATTCAGAAACACTCTGTCTGACCTACCCTGGAGAATCACGTGTTAATTAGTGTGGATTAGTTCAAAACATAGAGGCAGGCATTCGACTCCTGGTTGAAATTGGCTGTCTGGCCTTTTTTTTTTCTTTTTTTCTTTTTAATAAGCTCTAAGAGACGCTTTTTGGTGTGATTTCTCCTCATTACAATGGAGCTGTGAAAGAGACATTAATACACCAAGGGGCTTGTGAAGTGTCCATTATAACATTGGTGAGTTATGGCCAGTTTGTTTTAAAGCAGAATAAAGCTCTCTCACCATCACCACCCACCCAACTCCCCCTCCCCAAAGCCCGCTTTCAGAATTGCTTAGTGTCTAACCGACTGTTTCTTTTAAAAGCGTGGCTGAGGGCCCTATTGTTTTCTTGAAAAAACTTTGGCATGACTGGTCCATTTATTGTGTAAAACTAATAAAGTTTTATAGGAGTGAAATAACAATGTATATTTTGCCACTGTGAGTTTCATCCTCTGTTCAACAGTTTAGACGCTAAGTTGTATTACGTTTTGTGGTTAATCCGTTGACACAAGGTGGGCTTTCTCTCAACTTTCGATGAATCTATCATTATAGAACAGATGACATGAAATATTGGCTGTGCTTCAGCATGTAGAACTGTCCCCTAATTAACCAGCTTATTACTAGATTAAAGGATACTGTCCCCATATAAGGTGCTTTAATAAGAAGAAAGTGAAAAACTTAGTTGTGTTGAATTGGGAACTGTAATAACCTGGTTAACTGCGCTTTTATAAAAAGTAATGAACCCCCCTCCTACCCACACACACACATGCATACACACATGCGCCCACGCACGCACACACACACACACACAAAGATATTGGTAAACAGCTGGCAGTAGACCATTTAAGAATATTCTATCTGGGCCTTTGCCATGCGCAACATCTCCTTATTGTCAGGCCGAGGGGAATCTCTATTTTGTCCCACGATCTCTTAGAAACATGAAGTAAATCAGGGGCGACAGCATGACCCCCCCCAACTCGCTCTGTTTGGTGTGAAGTCAGCCCTGCAGCGCGGCTGCCCCTCCGCTCTCTCTTCTCTCCTCTCTCTCCGGCCAGAGGTTCTCAGAAACCGTCTCCAGTTCTTTCCCTTTGAAACGCAGCCCTCCGGTCAAAGGGACCGATTACAGGGTAGCGCTAGCGCCCTGCGGTCCGTGGCCCCAGCAAAGGAGCCTTTTATGAGCTCCTGTCTCCAGCTTGCCAGTTTGGCTCCACATGTAAAGGCAGGCTGAACAAACGCTAGAGTAGACCCCCCATTATAAACGCTGCCCCATTGTAGGGTACATCTACAAAGCTATAGAGGACTAAGGCAGAATGAAGTTTGCTCCTGAAAAATCCTACGTATCACATCTTATGAAGTAACAGCTCAATGAGTTTATTGTGATTATTGGATCCTTTAAAGGTATTCCAGGATATATTACAATGAAACTTGTAAGAAAAACACCCCACCCCCCCCCCCCCCACACACACACACACACACACTAAGTACACAAATGGAATAGCCTCACTTTAATTGAATAGCCGCAACTAACTTTACATAGAATATGGTTTTTGTGGTTCTTACACTGATAGGCTCCTTCATCATTACACAGGGCCCAACCAACCCATCACGGTCAAGTTCATAGCCTCTGCTGTTCCTTGCAGAGAACTGCTATTTTTCATTTTTAATAATATAGAGCGTACGTGTTAAGTTTAGATTCTCTATTGCATTTTCAGCCCCTGTTATTAATTGGTTAAGTAAACCCAAAAACACTGAAAAAATGAGGGACTGGGTAAACAAACGAGAGGCAATTTGTTTCTCTTAAAGTCTGTAAAGTGGAACCATGTGAAGCAGACTTATATCTCCAAAGACTTTGTGAATCTTTGCAAATAATTGGAAATCATTATTTCTGGATACCACATTTCAAACATAATTACAAGTTGCAGGCATAGTTTATTGTGTGTGATGTGGTTTATGGTGTTCCTTTCCTCTCTTTTTAAAGTTTTGAAGCAGCATCAATAGTTTTTTTCCATAAAACATATTTTTCTTTTTATTTAGCCCAAACAATGTCCTAATACAAAACCCAAACAACCACTTAAAGACAACATACTTTTACTTTGCCACACCATATTCTCTTTAGATGTTAAAAAATATTGCTGACAACTGTGATGTTATCTATATTTTTCCAAAATGCATTTTTCTCCAAAACAGCAATTGATATATTTCCAATAAAAAAAGGCTATTGGAGATAAAATAAAAGAAAATAATCTTTCTCATTCTTCATTTTAGAAAAAAAATGCAGCATGTTCTCTCTGTCTGCTTATCCCTGTGAGCAGGCCTGATATTATCTTGACAAAAATAGCAACAGCATGTGGTCAGGTGGTCAGTTATGGAAAGTAAGAGTTATGTCCTATAATTACGGGCCAAAGAGGGATATGAAATCTGCTGCTTGCACTTGTACAATATGTGTTCTCTGTATGGACTATAAGAATAGCAGAACATCATCCCCTTCTGCAGCAGTAATAACCCAGACACTTTAATACATCCCTCAGGCAACTTTGTTTATAGCTTATAGGACCAATTATGTTTGGCTGTTCTGCACAGAAAATGGTCCAGTGTTGAATCAACACCGTTAGAGTAAATATTAGCCCTTCCAGGCTCAGAGAAACCCAGTTAGAGATTTAATTAATGGTGCTAAGAGTCCATTTAACACTAAACAGCTCAAGTGGGCAGGAGTCTTTCTAGGCCACACAGGAACTCTCTCCTTCTGCTTCTGTGGCTGTTGTCATTGGCTATTTCATATGCCATTTGACACTGTGTCTGCCCAAAGTGCAGTTTGGCTCACTAGAATGTCTCCTCCCACTTTTGTAGTTTCAGATCGGTTCACTGCCACATAAAATCATTGACAACTTCTGCTAATGCATGTCACTTTCCCATCTCAGATTGAACTGTGTGGTTTATATTCTCTGATAGAACTCAATAGCATGTCAAAGCTCAGAGGAAAGTTCATGCAAAGACTCACTAGACTATAATATCCCTCAGTGGCTCCACCATTATAGAACCCAAATAAGGTAGATAGCAGATATTTACACAAGTTTCTAGACAGGACAGCACACCCTCTGTTGACCACAGAATGTCAAGCCAAGGCAGTGAAATTGGATTTATTTTCTTTGTTGGCAAGATTTTGGGATGTTTAGGGCCAGGTGTATAAACACAAAGGAGAACAATAAAATAATTAGCCCTAATTGAAAGAAACAGGCGATATACACAATAGCCAGACTCAACATACAAATTGTTTGGGGGAAGGAATCTTGCCTATTGAACTTTTATCACTAGATCAGAAACCTTCTGTACCACATTCCTTTTTTACTGGCTGCACAAAGAAAAATAATCCAATCAAGTCTAATTTCTGACACTGGGCGAAGACATGTGACTTAACTGGAGATGGCGATGATTATTAAAGAGGCTATTTTTGTGACTTTATACCAAAACATTTGGAACAAACTTCATGGTCATGGCTGAAGTGAGAAACATAATTGCACTTTCATTTTATTTTTGGCAATTAGAACAGATATTCATATGGGGCTCTACCATCATAATAAATATTAGTACCTGCAGTTCTATGGAACAACCAAGCATAAACAAACATAGCGGCACATGTACGAAAATTCATGTGAAGCTATGTTCACTTCAATTTAAATATTTACTCAGTAAGTCTGTACACATTTGTAAATGTCCCATTTGTGATCAAGGTTTCATAAAGAAGGCCTGATCTGTTCCACACACCCAATATTTTAATTCAGTAACTGCATTAATGATAATTAAGAAGCACCTTTGTCTAAGAATAAATGTCATATTTGTAAAATATGCCTGTGTACATTTTTGTGGTGAAAAGTGGGTGAAATGCTGTGTAGGCGTTCAGGTGAAAACTCGGCTACATTTTGTTGAAAAGTGAAAGCTTCCAGCCGACTATGGCATAGCCGGGCTATCGCCGGGTAAAACCTGAGCTATATTGACCTACAGTATAACCTAGTTTGTTTATGTCAAAACAGTTTGCCACTGTTAATTTGCATTGGTCTGTACTTTAGGGTATTAGTAGCTGATCTGTACTTTCCGTACTCAACAGAAGACCGTGCATATCCTTGAGACCTTATCCACTGTACAATTGTATCAAGAAGCTTCTTCTTCTATTATTCATTTTTAATAAATGAGTAATAGCTACATCACACTTGATCAAAAACACATTGGTAATGGTTAATCAGTGTTAATTACGTGTTAATTAAATGTATGCACTGTAGAGATGAGGATATAAACAGCTGAAACTCACTGATTAATGGAAAACAACAATATTATGCTCTTGAATATGTTTTGAGTTCAATTATTAATCCATTTCAGCTAAAGGAGACATTTACACTCTGACTTACATAGGCAGAGACCACTCAGAATGTTGTACTATGCTCATATGAGCTTTTGAGCATATTTGATTCTATAAAATATTATTTTACTCCAAAATTACTCCATTGTGGCTGCCTGTCAAGACCCAGATTTCAGGAAAGAAAGAGACAGAAACAGAACAAGAGGGCATAACACCAGCTGCTGCAGTAATTTTAACAAATAATCACGATTAGCTTGGGAATGGCCATTATGTCAGCTTTAGTTTAATTTCAAGTTATGATGTGCCTTTTCGGCCAGAATAATGCTATTTATAATTGTGGTCGTGTGGGATAGACTGTGACGCAGTGTGGCAAAGACAGAGGTTAGGAAGCAAGAAAAATAAGTTTTGTAGGCGTTTTATAAGGGAGACGGGTGTAAAGCTATGCTGCATTGGGTGCAAGGAAAGGGTATGTAATGACACGTTACTGTGCATCAGTGTGCTATAAAACTGCCAGTGTCATTTTCAATAAGCAGACAAACACATAAAACATTATGTAGTCTTGAGACATTTAAAGAAGGGGTGTGAATTCCTTCATGTTGTTTTACTCATTCCAAAATAATGCCTCACCACAGCATCAAAGTCCTTTTGGGTAAAGTTATCAATCAGTCAACTAGTGTCAACAACAAATAGTTTCAGTACAGTTGTGGTTCCATTTCCGTCATTCCATCACGAGAACTAGATAAGATGGGCCATAGAGTGAAGTGTCGGCCAGCCTTGGAACTGACAATGCAGTTCAGACACATTCCATCACTCTTGTGTGTGACAGTAATCTTGCCAAACCCTGTACACACATGGGTGTCAGGGAACTATAGGCTAACGAGTCGCTTTACCCCCACAGATCCACTGTCGAGAGCCTGAAATGTATGTGAATGTCCGTTATTGTGCAGTCCTAATTTCTATTTTATTTATTTATTTATTCATTTATTTATTGTATATAAAATGTACAATACCTTTTTTTGAGAAAGCACAAAGCAATAAATGATGACACTATGATAGGGATTACCACCACTGTTCCTCTTCTCGAGTCCTAAAGGCTGTTGATGACTTGTCAAAGATATTTGTACATCCAAAGTAAGAAGGCTATGTTTCACTGTATGTCCATAAAATGAAACATCAACCCACAAATTAAACGTTTACATGATGTTATATGTCATAAACTTTCAAGAAAAACTTATCAGTCTGAGCATTATCTTGAAAGTACAGAAGCTGATGAAGAATTGCACCAGATGATCACAAGATGACTTTATTATGACGATTCAATGATTATTCAATGGGTTGTACATTTCTTTATTCTCATGAATGAAAAGCTGTGATTGGTAGTTCGGTAAACCTGAGATTGGTTGGCAAGGGAGAGTTTTGACTTTTATTTAGGCTACTGCTTCACCCAACCCATGTCAAAAAACATTGTCAATTAAACATTTTTTTTTTTGTGTGTGGGGTGCTTCAATCACATTAGAAATATCACATTGCTTTGGAGCATGCATTTCATTTTCTGTGTATATAGAAGATGTGTGTAAAGATAAAATAAACTGTTCATTGGCAGTGTGACTGTATTTCTTAGCTTGCAGAAACTTCTGTTTCTCCCAGACTCCCTTAACACCAGGACCCAAGGACAAAATGAGAACATCAGATATTTTGGTTGTCTGCAACATTACCAGAGATTGCACATAATAGCTGCTTGGATGGATCAGGCAATCACCGCTTGATTGCTTTGGCCTTTCATGAGTGATGTGACTGCTGTGTTTGAAGTCCAGACCAAAACCCCATCTCCTCTCAGTGAATCCTTTGCCTTTCACTGATAGGAGTATAATAAATGCTTAACTGATGAAAGTGTGGGGAAGAGGGAATTTTTTTCTGGTTAAAAGGAACGCTAACCAAATTCTCCTGACAAGAATCTTGCACTGCCTTTTCTTGAAAAAAAACAAAATGTCTGAAATTTTGAGTCCGGTAATGGCTGAATAATCTAATGAACTTTCATGTTCAGAAGCATGTCAGCGTTTTCTTTTCTTATTTACTAAATTGCCCTTCATCATGTTTGATACAGTAAGCACTTTTAAAGGAATCTGTTAAAATCTTGCCAAATAGAATGAACCAACTAATTATCTGCCTGAGTGAAGGCTGCGTTGGAAAATGTTATTTATCTGACTTTTTAAAATCTGACTTTTTAAAATGTAGCCAAGAATAAAAAAAACAGTAACATTGTGAACAAATGTATTCTGCATTTGTTTTTAACAACCTTTTTATTATGTATTTTACTTCTTTCCCGGAATTTCCTATCATAATTGCTGGCCCATTCGCATCACTGGAAATTTCCTCTGGCAGTTTTGGAGAGTGAACGCTATCACGCATGTCTTCGGAAATGTGCCCAGCCTGCCACCAATTCACTTCACTCTGCAATCTACGAGCTCAGCTGTGCCAGTTACTGGGGAAGATAGCTCTCCTAGATCAAGCGGGCGACATAGCTCAGGAGGTAAGAGCGGTTGTCTGGCAGTCGGAGGGTTGCCGGTTCGATCCCCGTCCCCGTCCCCACGTGTCGAAGTGTCCCTGAGCAAGACACCTAATCCCTAACTGCTCTGGTGAATGAGAGGCATCAATTGTAAAGCGCTTTGGATAAAAGCGCTATATAAATGCAGTCCATTTACCATCCTAGATCAAGCTAATTACAGGTCAACCAGAGGAGGCGCTGGTGCGCAATTACACAAGGCATACCCTACTCAGTGAAGCTCTCCCTCCTGAGTGACGTCATGACCGATTATGAATCAGTCTGACTACAGTTGGCTTTGGTGTATTTAGGATTGATTCCAGACCACGGTGCCCATCGCATCATCTGAGAGCGTCCATTTTGATGCTTTACAGAGGTTTTACGCTAGTATTGTTTTTACTCAGATGCCCTTTTGGGTTCATTGAGTTTGCCGCTCCATGATCCTCATGGAAATTAGTCACATCCTGCTCAGGAACGACCGACGCTATGGGATATTTCCGTGAGGCTCAGATTTTGTTCACGTCTCCAAGCCATTCAGTTTGCTTGGAAGTCAATGGATGAATGCCTGAGGGTGTGGTTAAAACATAGTCCAGTTACAGTTACATTTATTCAGACTGATGACACGTATGGTGTGTGTGAATAAATGCTCAGAAATATGTATTGTTTTCCGCCTAAATGCCTAAATATGTGCATCACCAGTTTAGATGTGCACCACCATCTTCTTTTTGGAGAGTGGGTTGATGATGCAACCATAAGCATGTTTGACAGCACTTGTTTTGGGAGTCAGACATGTACTGTTAAATGAGACAGACTGCACACATGCAAGACAATCGCTCATACGAGGCTGTTCAAGGGACGTGAAAGACAAATTATTAAGCTTAGCACAGCGTGTGGTTATTATCCTTTCTCTCCACTGTCCGGCCTGGTTATGCTCGATGTGTTCACTCCATCCCAGAAGTAAGCACACAGTGTCCTTCTCACCGCTGGCTGTTACATCTTCTCTGGACGTCTTCAGGCTTTAACAATAGGCTTTTTCATAGTCTAGGGCGGCCTGTCATGGCACAGACGTTGTGAATGAGTAATAGTTGTGTGTGCAGCCTGCTGAGGTATTACAAGAATATGTTTGGGCAACCTTTGATGGGCGGTGGGGATACAGACAGTGGAGGTAGACATTACGTGTGGTTAAGCACCAGTTTGAGAAAGGAAAAAAAAAACGACTGGCGGGTTCTTTTTTTTTTTTGGCCAATTGTTAATGCGAGGCTATAAATAAGTTTAAGCTTTTAAGATTGTTTAAGAGACTCTCGTTTTTTAAATCAGTGACACAGCTGCACCGTAAACCACGTTTAATCACACCATCATATTTTGTCAAGTACAGTGCAGAAACGGAACATTTTTAGAGAGTGACATCTGGGAAAGCCACTCTAAGTTACCCCGATGGCCTCCACACTGCCACCGGTAGCCTCCTTTCTGCAGTCAAAAGCCCTCCCAGCAGGTGATTTGGGCAGCTACTGTTTATTAAGCTGTTTTGTGGCCTGTAAAACTCAAGGAGAGGGTTATTAGACCCTGTCTAGGTCTGAAAAGCTCAGCCCAAACAGTTCAGTAATTACAGCTTATAAATCCTCAGCAGCTGTAATTTCATTACTTAGAGCTGAGCCCAGCAAAAAAGGAAAAACCATGTGACAAAACGGACACACACTGGGTATATGATCAGTAAAAAAATCAGTGAAAATGATTTTGCGATTTAGGAATCTCCTGTCCCGTAATATGACGATTCAGGAACTCAAAACCATGACCTGGAATCTATCAAATTTTGTCCATGAAACTGAATGCAGGTATTAGATTCACAACCGCAGTTTGGCAAGTATATTTTGATGATTGTTGAGCATGGCAAAGAAAGAACACAAAGCATGTATTTCTGTGTAGGGCAACATAAAAAAATTCAAGCCATAATGCTGCTGCCATAAAATGTAATTAAGAGTTGTGACATGTTTAAAATGCTATGAAAGTGCAGGATTATAAGATATTATAAAATCCTTTAAATAGTGTTGCGTGTATTATTATACTGTGGGACAATGACTTAAATCCCAAAATAAGAAATCTGTAAATCTCACGGATCTTTATCCAGGATAACATTTTTGGATAATTACCTGTGAAGTATGAAAAACATTACCCCAGAATAGTTCTGAAATATTTAGCATCTTACTGAAGCCAGCTTGTGTATTTTTGTATGTTTACCTTTATTGCAATTGAACCTCTTGTCCCAGAATCATAATACTCTACAAATATAACCCGTATTCACAGTCAGTCCTTTGTTTTCCGTGTCAGTTTTCCCTATTAGGATATGAAGATGAGAACCTAGAGAAAAACAGGGCTGCAAAGAGAATAGGCCAAACTGGATAAGAGGGTAAGATGAACATAACAGAGGGTGAAAAAAGAGCAAGCCAAATCAAACACTGGTCTGTTGCTCTCGAGCTTTGCTATGGTTACCGTTCTTCTCACTTTCGAATCACCTCTGAACTTCGTATTCATTTCTTGGAGATACAAGTACAAGGGACTAAAATGACAACAAACCAAGCTGAACTCAAAAAAATAAAATTAAAAAACATCTTAATTTCCTTGAAAAAAATCTTCATAAGATCTAAAACTCTCTTGTCCAGGATAAATGACTTTTGGCATGATGGTACTTAAGAAGTGAACATGGTCTTCCATGCGTAATTCATTTTTGTTTCACGGTGGAGTTGTGGTTGAGAGAGTCACGTAAAGGTTAATGATGCGTGCAGCAAATTGTATTAATGTCTTCCTGTGGTACTTTTCAGACACACAAAAAATTGATGAAAGACTTCAGCGTCCTCTGGGGAGCAGTTGTCCCTTTTGCATTTAATTCATTGGATCCGGTTTTGATGGAGCAAAGCAATGATGCACAAACAGATGCTTGTGCGTGAGAAGTGAGTACTCCCAGCTTTTTCCAACTGTATTTGCATCCTTATTTTATGGCCTTTTAAATTAAATAAAATTGATAATAATCTGACATGTGGTTAAATACTAATACCCACTATGGTTGTGTGCTACACTTTTAATTTAATTTTAATTAGGGTGAATGCTAGCTTATATACAACCTTTAAGTAGCAGCCACATACAATCTTGTTGTGTTGCAGTTGGGATGGATTGATTTGCACGTATGGCACAACTTTTAAGAATTCCAGCCCTAAAATGTAAGTCCAACATCACCCAATCACGGGCAATCACGGGTCAAACATGGCTTGGCTCTTCATCCATATTGCCTTCAAACCTTAACCAATGAGCTTTTATTTCGTTCAACCTCATCATAAATGGCAGCACCTGAACTTCCCACAGCCGAGTGCCCCTTCGCTGACTACACTAAAAACAGAAAGTGAAGCGAGGTTATCGCGGAGTATAAGAATATAAGTGTTCGTTTTGGACCTGACATAAATGCATCTATTGACTCCTGCTCACTGTGCTCACGTATTAATCCCTCTGTTGTCAGTGTCACACAGACCAACAGGCAGGCGCTCTGAGACGTGCAAAACAGAGGTGTGGTTGCATAGGAACTGAATTCCTGACCCGGACTCATGTGGTGAAAACAAAACACATTTGGGGAGGGAATGAAAACTGGTCCTATCTATTGTGCCGCATGCTTTCTCTGGGTGAGAAGCTCAGACTTAATGATCAGCATGAAGTTCGGTTCTTAAACAGTTAAGACCTTGGTCTTGGGTATCCCACGAAAAGTGGTCCAAAGTGGGCAAACAAAGCTTGAACGTATTTCTGCTCTTACCATGTCATTCACAGAGAAGGGTAGACTGTTTCTGCATTTTTAGAGGTCATTAAGAACCTTAGCTGCTGTACCTTGAGTTACACCTATCACCATGATCCTAATCCTCCTATGTATTTGCTATTGCATCATGTTCTAATCCATTTTGTACGGCCACGGATGCTGGACGTTGCTGCAACAACAACTCATTGGTTGGTACTTTAAACGCTGCGAAATTAAAGAGATTATCTTCGTCGCTATGTGCCGTTTTTTTACGAACGCAAATCTCCGTCCCGTTCTGCATTGTTTTCGTTGCGCGCCATTCCGTGGATACGAGGAGAAGACTGGGCCATTGAAAGTCACTTCAGACACAGCCGCCGTGGGTGTCAAAGTCCAGGCTGCTAATGAAGGGCCAGGCGCTGCTTCCAAAGCTTCTGGCTTCCGTTCCCCTGTGAGCTGATTACTAATTAGCGCCTCGCTGGGTTTGCTTATTTGTTTGTTTGCTGCTCACGCATGGCTGGGCTTCTGAAATCTCACACTTCCCTCTGGTTTTTCAGCACATTTCCTGCTTTTGCTGTCATGGAACTCTTCTAGTTTACCCCTGGGAGACTGCAGGAGGGAACCGAACTGATACAAACAATCTAAATTGCACTGAGAAAAGTCTATAAATGTATCTTTAAAATCAGGAAAGGTGGCAACATCTTTTTGCAAACAAAGCCCTAAATACCTGTGACTATGTACTTGGAGTGAAATGATTTAAAACCACAGATTGGGACAGAGGTTATTTTCATGGTCAAAATGAGCACTTGAGAATTAAAATCATGGCTTTAGCCACCTCTTGGCAAAATGTATTTATTTATTTATTGAGATTTTTTGTTAAAGGGAAGCTGCGTTATGCCTTTAAGTATTTATTTATGTGTGCTTATCAGATACAGAGTGGAACACCCCAAGCTAGGACAGAATGCTCAAACAATTGTAATGTTTTTTCACATGTAAGTTGAATGATTTCACTTTCACCTGATACATGTACTAAATAAATAGCATACAAAATCAAAATGTATTTATGCTGATCCAAATTCATCTTCCATACCATTATACATTAAAATACTGCATGGCACATAACCAATATGCTTATGTTTATAAAGATCTTGATCATACGTATGTTAAAGTGCTTTTGTTTGTGTGCTTTTGATTTATTTGTGTGTGTGCTGAATGTGTTTACAGTAAGAAAGGCTGAGCAATGTTGAATAAATCCACCTCAACGAGCTCAAGAAAGGTTTGTGCTGGGAAAGGACATGGAGGTAATTTAAGAAAATAAGCAAAATGAGGTACAATGGGTCATTACAGCACTGCTACCTGCAATTACCATCGTGGACAGGCAATTGAACACTGACAATTAAAGCTTTTAAATACAGTAACTGGTCATTGTGTTTGAAATAGCCTGTGATTAAAGTTAATTATCTGATAAGCTGGCGCTCATTACCTGTAAATGTGACTTCTTGGACATAAACAGGGGATAAAGGGGAAATAGTATACCTAGCAAAGAAATCACTACAAACTGATATATCACCAGTTGTTCGGTTCTTGTTGGGCTATAAACATATTAGTATTTACAATACTAAATGTTTTGGTTGAAGCTAGCCGCAAGAAGAACAAATACGAACGTACATGTATTCAAAGGTGTACTATAGCGTTCAGTACACCTTTGTTCAGTGGCAGGGTGATGGATTTAAGAGATGTAATCAAATACAAACTGTAAAAGATC
This sequence comes from Anguilla rostrata, assembly GCF_018555375.3. Taxonomy (NCBI): domain Eukaryota; kingdom Metazoa; phylum Chordata; class Actinopteri; order Anguilliformes; family Anguillidae; genus Anguilla; species Anguilla rostrata. The sequence goes on from NC_057938.1 coordinate 47,438,418, forward strand.
TTGGCTGAAAAGGGTGTGGCCTGTATATGTAAAACTGGGGTTCCTAAACTATAAGTTGGGTCTCCCAATGGGCTGTAAGAGGGCCTGAGGTGGGCCACAGGATACATATTAAAAAATACATCCATCATACCTTTTCTATCATATTAGAATAAAACACTGCAGTATTTGCATTCACAGTACTGACAGCCATTTTGGGATATAAATTGAAATGGGGATGTCAAAAGCATTTGTTTTCTGTATTGGAAGATAAGAGGTTAACGTTAACTTCTCTGAAGGTTGGAAACCTTAATTCCGAGCACCATGTGGCCATCCAGGAAGGCAAGACTGGAAAGTGCTTCAACAATGAAATCGGAGAAGACCGGGAACATTGAGTAAACTTTGGGTTTGACAAACAGCACCATGGTAGATATTTCATAGAACTTCATGTACTTCCTAGCGCTAGCATTTGAAGGTTTTTTAAAATAAAAATTTTGTTTCACTGTAGTCAAGTCTTGTGTGGGATCGTGCTGACAGATTCATTTCTTAAATTGAACAATGCAGACTAGGTTTTAATGATGGATTTCACTGTACACAAGTCCTGGAAGCCAGCCATCAGTAAAACGGTTTCAGAGGCCTAACTCAAGTATTTCTGGCCACCAGCCAGAGACATCGGAGTCCACGTCTCTGCTCCTCTTTCATGTGGCCCTGGGAAACCTGTACTGGCTCTGCTGTGGGTGGAGGAGCATGCAGTACCCTGGACTTCCTGTTTCCCTGCTGGCCTGTCTGTTCTCCTCTACATATGCTGTTCTCTCTCTCTCTCTCTCTCTCTCTCTCTCATTTCTGCTGTCAGACCTATTAAGCAGGTTATTACCCTTATGGGAAAAACAGCAGGCAGGAAACAAGCCGTTCATTATGGTTCTGGGACACTGTCCTTAGCCAATGTACCTTTCTGTCAGGAACAAACAAGCTCTTTTGAAAAATTAAATGATTGGGCCCTTATCAATTATCCACAATATATGACAGTATAAAGTTCAGCTAAAATGACAATGAGCATATCATCCTCATTAGTACACAGTTGACATGGCTACAATGCATTTTCTGACATTCTACTCTGAATTTTTTGACGCATTATTGTTGTAAAGGCCATGTTATTATTATTATTATTATTATTATTATTATTATTATTATTATTATAATATCATCTGATTTAAATTCACTTATTAGTGTGTAAAAATCAGTTGGCAGGTACAAAGAATAAGGCGTGGGAACTATCACCAGTCCTCATTCATCTCAGGTACAAAACTTTCAATGTGGAAACTGTCTGTCAGTTTAATGTAATTTTAAGCATCCTGCTCTTTTAAAAAGTCATCAATCAAAGGCTTTTATATCCAGTGGTGGACAGGCAGTTTGGTAAATATTCTAAGACGCTGTCATTGCTGTCCGGTTTAATAATCTGAGGGAAGTTGACATCATGGTTTTACAAAGATTTTGTGTTCTGGCTTAAAATAAATACTTGGTTGAATGTGTCCCAGGCAGTTATATAGGTGCTACATTATATTCAGAGTCCTGGCCTCCCTTCTGTTCTTCAACAGAAGGTCAACGTGCTTCTAAGCTGCCTTTGTGTTTCAAAGGTCGTGAGGCAGCAAAATTCAACACTGAATACAGCCATAATTAGCACGTGAGGAAATTTCTTTGCTTTGCTTTTTTTTTTAGCCGTGTTAGCAAGACTGCGAAGGTAATTTCTTAATTAATTACTTGAACCTTGTTGTGATTTATAGCCTGTCATTCGGTTCATTGGTGAGACAAAAAAAACAGGGGGTTGCGAGGGTGGTGAAGCTCCCTTCACTTGCCTTGGACGAATTGGAACAACACTCAAAATGGACAGTTTTACACTGGAATCTCGGTGGGGATTCCCTTTAGTCAATAAGTACCGGGAGCCCGGGATCATATTAGTGAATTGGAATGAGCTCAAATGCCCTGGAATGCCCATTCTCCATATTGACTGATGAATTATCTCAGTGGCAGTTACTGTAACTGGGTTTCACTGGTACATGAGTAGATTGGGAATGGCGCCATTGTAAACAGCCTGTCCGATTGTATTGAATACAGAAATTCTTTTGTGAGTTTAAATCACACCCAAGCAAAACATCTAGCTGTGCCACAGATGGAGCAAAAGACTAAAAACATTTCCGGTATGGTGGCTCTGGAAGCAAGGACACAAAACAGGATGACAGTCCCATCGTAGGGCATGTAAGGAAAAAAGGACGTCTCTCGAACGTAATGAAAATGTACAAAGTTTATTTCCAATACCGGCAGTGACAAAGCGCACGAATGACACTTTGGATTCAGCAGAGTCCGACTGAACCATGAACCTTTCCAGAGGCTGCTTCTCATTTGTTTTCAAAGCTTTGATCAGGAGTGTCGAATACACATACTAAGACGGATGTAGTCAGTTTTGTAACACCTATCAATTAGGCCGTAGTGTATTGGCTGTCCTGTTGTGATTGAATTAGCACGTATGTTGACTTAGATGGTTCCCAATCTCTCACTCCCGGTCGCTATTCTACCATTGTACCAACTGTATTGTGATAATGATAAGATCAAGGAAATGTGTGGCCAGCAGACATATTGGCATCAGAGACAGATTTCTTACAGACATGACCAGTGAGGGCTGCTTCTGAGATGCTATGGAGGGAGGGAGACTGTTCAACGGTGTGGAAAAAATGGAGAACGCAGAAATGTTTACTGTGCATGTGCCTGAGAACATAGAACAGCCAAACAAATGGAGCCTGATCTAGAGATGTGATCTGTGACAGCACTACCCCCCCCAACCCCCCTTTATTCCATCACAAATGGTAACTCTCTCTCTCTCTCTCTCTCTCTCTCTCTCTCTCTTCTTTAAGTTTGACTTTCAGTGCATTTTGGCTCAGGTTTTGGTGCTAAAGTTCATTTCACCAAATGCCTGTTAGTTACAAGCACATGGCTGACAAATAGATTCTCCATAAAATGAATGTAATGGCCTGTAGGAATAGCGAGAGGGGGAAAAAAATGCTCTCCAAGAGAACCAATTTCAGAAATACTTCAAATTAGGTAAGTGAAATATAACTTACTCTCCGCTCTTAGAATGTTCTTGGCCTGTTCCCTCAGATTTGGATCTTGCAGTGGAAAACTGAAACTGGGCTGGCTAAATTTAGAGTGGCAGCCGCAGTCTACGCACAGGTCGACGTAGCCGCTCGGCGCTCATGTGCAAGTGTCAAGAAAACACAAGGAGTATTTTAGGAGGAAATGTGGAAATGCCTGACGTGTGCCAGTTCAACCCACTTGTTGACATTGGCTGTACTCTGTATACATTTTACTCTGAATTCCCCGGACATTGGTGACAAATGCCGTCATGTGGTCTTGGTTTTGACCTGGCTGGCTTAAACAGACATTGGTCACAATCAAAAACATACTGTGACTGCGATTGCTGATTTATAGTCACTAAGCTGAACAAGACCCTCAAAGTTATAGCCTACTAAATTTCTTTTTTCTTCTTCTTCTTCAAGTTCAACATTACAAAAACGTTAACCAGACCAGTATTCTGTTTGGTGCTGTCACATTACAAATTGTCTTCATTTCCTTACAAATGAAAGTCTTAGTTTTAAATGGAAGGTTCTTTCTATTATTAAAAATATTTCACACCTCCAAAGACATTGAGTACATACAGGCAACCCTGACACGTGCTTGTTAAAGAGAAATTTATATCAGGGCTCTTTTTCAAGTATTATTCATCAAGATGACTGCAGAGGAAAAAATCCCATTAGCCAGAGAGCTGTGAGTATTGCTCTATGGAAACTGTCAGTAAGGTGAGCTATCAGACATTGATCGAACAAACTTTCTTTGCTTTGTTTTCCGCGGTGTTTACAGGGATTTAATTACCGCGATTGTTCTTGGCTTATAAAAAAAGGGCAACGCGACACGCGAGGAACGCTGGCAGCGCGATAGCCGTGAACACGAGCGGAGCTCGGGGAGGACTTTGTGGAGAGGACAATGGCTGTTCGAGACGAACCGCAAAGCTAAAGCGTTCCACATGTCGGACGTTCCGCTCCAAGAGCCGACTGCACGCACGGGACCGTGTTTACGGTCCTCCGCACGGCCCGGTCACGTGGGACGGGGAAGCGTTGTGTCAGACTCTCCGCGCCGCTCGCTGCTCGCTGCTGCCCTTCCCCGGCTGGCGCACGTGGAAGCGGGGAGCGGCGTCAGAGCGAGGCTCCGGAGCTGCAGTCAGTGTGTGTGTGTGTGTGTGTGTGTGTGTGCCCTGCCCTGGAACTTCAAAGGAAGCGCTTGAGAGAGAGAGAGAGAGGGACAGCTTTTTGTAATCAGTGGTTTATGTGCCTTGAAATAAAGCAATGCTTCGCATCATAATATCAGTCACATTTTCATGTGTGTAGGTCTGTGGGCGTGCACGTGTGTGTGTGCGTATGTGCGGGTGTATGTGTGTGTGCTCGTGTGTGTGCTTGTGAGCATGTGCTTGTGTGTGTGTTTTAATTAAAATGTCTGCCCAGCTGCAGGGTATAAAACATATCTGTTTTTGAGGCTCATTTTGTGCTGATAATCCAAATGAACAGCAATATTGAGGAATATTTCACCTAGGAAAGTTGCTTATACCTAGGGAAGTATATAAATATGTATGTCCTGTATGCTGCTACTCACATTTGAACAGTTGAACACTGACATCCTATCAATACCGGCCCCACAATGCCTACTGGGAGATGGTCATATGACTTGTTGTGTTAGTGCTGTCTCCAGCAAGCTTTCTGTCACTGGCAGTGAACTACATTAGCAAAACATGACTCAACATATCTTTTTGCTCTCATTAACCCTGTTTTGGGCAAGTTTTTTTTCTGTTGAATAAAACCATGGATTCTCTGCTCTCTTGGAATGGTCTAGTCCAGTGATGGAAAATTCAAAGGAAATAAATCCAATTTCTAACCGCAAAAAGAAAGCTGAGACACTGTTTGAAAAAATTGTAAGCGTTCTATTGTTTTTCTTTACTTATGCTAATGTGAACAGCTGGGAAGATTTGGACATTTTGTAACCCATGAAACATCCTCAGTCACCATGATCTTCAGCAGTTTGGATTTGTGAATGCTGTTTTATTTGAGAAACTTCACACATTTACAAAAGAAATAGGAAAATAATCACTCTCGTTGTGTTCTCTGTCCACTGTTCTCTTAGCCAGGAGAGCAGGCCAGCTCAGATGGATGCAAAATAAGTTTTGTGGGGCAATTTCTCTGGGGGCACGTACTTTACACCTGTGGGTGAGTGCGTCAGAGCTGTTTTGGTGTAGCACAAGATTAAAATGAAAAATGGGAGAAGGGGGGGGGAAGGGGGGGAGACGGGGTGGAGGGGGTAGGGGGACAGTTATGAAATTACTCATGGTGGCCATCTGACAATTGTCTAGATTTTGACAAATGGTACACTAAATGGTTAACAGCACTGAAAATGTTACAAAAAGTATGTAACGCAAGGGCTGTTGTCTTGCGTGAGTTATTACAAGAATGATTTACAAGCTGTTTTTATTAGCGCCGGGTCAACGTTAAAATGAGAAGCCGTTTGCCATTTTTTAGCTGCAGCTTTTAAGTTAGCAGCTTTAACTCGGTCAGCACGCCTCAATGTGCGGCACCACCCCGAAGATGTGGCCTGAGTGGTTGCGGGGGCAGAGGAAACGTAAGTCAGAGGCTGAGGTTTTCAGTAGTCAGAGGGGAGAATAAAAGCTGTCCTCGCTCACATCCTTGAGCTCCAAAAATAAACAGCGAAATGCACATCCAGGCATCCAGGCTGCACCGAAGAGACTCGTTCTCTCGTTTCAAACGGGACCGGTTTTAAGTCCCCGCTAAATCAGCTACACACTATCAGAACAGTTTAATCATTCAAGTGTGACTGCTTACAGTATGCTGTGGTTATTCTAATTAGAAAGTGCAGGGGTTTGTTCTTTGAAAGTGTTTGGAAATGAGGCCTACTGGAACATGTACCCCTGTTGAATGACGTGTTTTTGAACATGCAACCAAACTTTCTTTTAACAGGCATCATCTCATATTTGTTTTGGTCTACAATAATCGACAAAACAAATGACTTTTAAAGGCAATGTGAGAAAAAACTCCAGCAAAGACTATGGCAGTTACCAGATTCTAATTGCTTACTGCAATAGGAACACTTCCAATTTCAACTTAATCTGACTTTTAACCGATTAATTAAACCTCCATATTACTCTATACATTACTTACACAAAACATAATCAATTCATCAAGCCTGTTAGATGACTGACAAACCAAACATGCTCATTTAGGCCACCAGTTTTGTACTACTCTCTGACAGAAAGCATTCTCATTGGTTTGCACTACAAGCTGTTTTTAATTTTTTTTTTTTCTAATGATTTCTTATGTAAATGGATTATGTAATAAATCCTTGTTAAAAAAACATTATGCGGCTTTAGAGGTGCTTTCCTTGAATGATACATTCTAAAATAATTCAGATTTTTAAAAAGTGATGGTTAAATTAAAAATCTGGATTAATTAGCACGAGATCAAAGTAAAGCCTTTTTTCACTCTGCTCAAGACACATATGGGCCCCAGAGCCCAGCCCAAACATCTGGTTTCATTTAGTTTTGAGCAGAGGTAAAAGAGGAAACTTGGATAGGAGAAGAAAGGACTACATCTTTTCATGTGAGGAGGACATTTTCATCCTTTCTAAAGCATTTTGAGACTTGCATTTACCGCCCTGACCAGTTTCCTCTTTTTTAACTCACTGTTTCATGACAAATCATAGGCTTTGAAACAGAGATTGTAATTAATGATTTGGCCTTTATGGAAAGCATGAACTGATATTGCTCTTCTCGCTGCATAGGGGTTTTCCTGATACATTGTCTAGCTGCCTGAGAATTAGTGACCACCAATGCAATAAAGCAGCCCCTAACCATATTAGATGTCTGCCATATGTCTGCAGTACACTTGACTGTCGACCTTTCATTGTCTTCCTCTGGTTCCTAAACTCTTTCAAGGTCTTTCCACCTATGTGTCTGTGTACCATTCAGCCACATTGTTTTATTGAACAATAACACATCCATGTGTTGACTCAAGGCCCTCCATTTTGTTTCCTTTGATGGAAACCAAGGGCCCTCAACCTTTGACCATTGTGTTCGAGTTCACCTTTGACCACAGCTTCCAGTAAAATTATATTGATATGCTAATTTCAGAGTTTTTGTTCCTTGTAGAAACCTGCTTAATGACCAGAATACATGGACTTATCCAACAGAGCAGGAGGTCCAGTTGTAATTATGCTGTAAATGTCCAAACTAATCCAAACCGGACTTACTTGAGAGCAAAAACATTTTGTTTGAGAATGTGGGAGAAGCTGAAGACATGTCAGTGCATTCCCTGAAACAAATAAAAATCAAACATAAGAAAGAAAAAAAATCTTTATTGGTTAAAATAGCCTTTTCACAGATATGATTAATGAATGACATTTTGTTGCTATCATGCACGTACACACTGTACAACAGTGGATTTCCATGGAATAACATGACCACACTGCTCTTCATCCAGCAAATATATATCCCAGTTTGTTTGTTCTGTGAATGGACGACCTTGCATTTGGTTGGGCTTTCAAGAGTGAGATCTGGTGTCAAAAGGAAGTACTGCTTGAATGTAGTGATTTTCTGCCTGGTGTATTGTAAAATAAATTAGTAACATGCATACTAGGAAACATTTGCCACTTTTTTCATCATATTACACCCTAGCCAAAGTCTCAGTGCAAACACCATTGTAGCTGAAAAATCCATGAACCTCTGTGTTTGAGTACCAAAACTCTATGGTGCAATGTCAAAACAAAACAAAAAAGTCCAAATTGAAATTCCATCTACTAGTGTTTGGTAGTTGTGAAGCTACAATGGCATATACCTCTTAATATATTTGACTAAATATTAGTCCAGCTCTATAAAGCAGTCTTCTAAAAAACTCACATTTGTGACTCAGTTAGCTTGATTTACAGTACTAAAAACTATCTCTCAAGCAGCAATGATTACATTGTTTAAAAAAAAATCATTCACGCCAAGTGTAAAACTGAGAATTTCTTTCTACTGCCCCCCTCTCCCATCCAAAAAGGAAAGAAAACACAATTACATACAACTTAAAAATAGAGATAAAATAAAGCCTTTCTTTCAGGAACACATTTTAGCAACAAAAAAAGGAAAATAAAAAAAATGTCAAGCTGCGTATCTGTCTTACAGCAACCACACTCCAAACACTTCTACTTTCCCAACAAAATCCCAAGACAACATATATAAAATAATACAACTGACGTCACATAAATTCAAAGTTTATCAGGAAATGACAGTCCACTATCGTTAATAAAAGTAACTCTTAATTGCAGTGAAAAAAGTATTGCTGAAATTTGGATTATTGTCAATAAATATGGTGTTGGGTCTGGTGACTTCATATAGTACTAATATGGATATGACCTTGGGTAGTAGTCAACATTCGTCTAGTGGTGGATGTCCTGCACACTTATACTAATAAATAAATATTAACTCATGATATTGAGCACAAGTAACCTATTCATAACCCTGTTTTGCAAGATGTAACTGACAACAGAAAGATGGTGGTCATGAAAACAAGGGGGAAAAGGAGACAACTGTTTCTTCAAACCACTTTCCAGACACAGAAAAAAGACACATTGGAAGATTTTGAAGTGCAATATTTCTAAATGGAATGTTAATTGTGTGGGAACACCAAAAACCTATACAGGAAAGACAAAACCAAGCATTTTCACCAAGGCATGCTCCTCAAGAGAGAGATCTGGGACCGTCGGCACTGTCAGAACACATTCTTGTGCTCGTCGCCTTCTAGTTGTTTGATTGTTAAAGCTTGTTAGCTCCACTAGTTTCATAGTCATTGTTAATGGATAGTACCTCCAGCAGTGTAAGTATTTTATTTAATTTTTTCTCTCTCTGTGTTCACTAGAGTCTGTAGTAAGGACAGTGAATGGGGGAAGTACCGCCCCTCGGCACACGAGAACATCTCCTGTGCTATCTGCTCTCTCGCATGTCAATCGCCCAGGGAGGGGCGGGGCTAGACGTCGAGGTCGTCCGGCCTCGGCCGGCTGCTGATGCGGCTGCTAGCCCGGCTGGACGGCCGGGGGTCCATCAGGGCCAATGGCTGCAGCTCGTGGCCAGCGGTCAGTTTCTTGTGCTCCTGGCCGTCGTCGGGGTAATCGAAGGCGTGCGCGTGCGAGTTGGAGATGGTGCTGCCGTTCTGGCCCAGCCGGTTCTGCTCGGTGCTGTAGTTGGCCCAGTTCTGCTCGTTGGCTTGTTTGTTGTAATTGCGACAGGAGTTGGTCCTCTCCCCAGTGGCCAGCTTGTACCCGGGGGGTGACATTGGGGACAGGGGGGCGGTGGGGGAGGAGCAGCCATTGTAGTAGGCGTACTTAGTCGGGGACAGGTCTTTGGGGGTGGGGCTCAGGGTACCGCTGGTGGGGTAGTGGTTATCTCTCCCTTTCACGCGATCCTTGATCCGTTTAAATAAGACGTAGAACAGCTCGATGACGTTCAGCATGAGGGACACCAGGGACACCACCAGCATGAAGATGATGAAGACCGTTTTCTCCGTGGGGCGGGACAGGAAGCAGTCTACCCTGTGGGGGCAGGGGTCCCTCTCGCAGGTGTAGACGGCGGCCAGCGAGAAGCCGTAAATGTACCACTGGATAATCAGGAAGCCCACCTCGAAGATGGACTTGAACAAGATGCTGACGATGTAGGTGCGCAAGAGGGCGCCCTTCATCTTGACCTTTCCGTGCTCCTCCAGCCCGTGCTTGACCTTCTTCTCCTCGATCTTCCTCAGTGGTATGTCCACGTCGCCGCCGTCATTCTGCACCACCTTCAGCTCCGCCTCCTTCCTGTTCAGCTTCTGCTCCTTGCGCATCAGGTAGAAGACGTGGGCGAGGTAGAGCAGCGTTGGCGTGGAGACGAAGATGATCTGGAGGACCCAGAAGCGGACATGCGAGATAGGGAAGGACTTGTCGTAGCAGACGTTCTCGCAACCGGGCTGCTGGGTGTTGCACTTGAAGGCCGACTGCTCGTCGCCCCAGGCGGACTCCACGGCCGTCCCCAGGACCAGGATGCGGAAGATGAAGAGGACAGAGAGCCAGACCTTTCCTCCAGCGGTGGAGTAGGCCTGGACCTTGTCCAGAAGTCTCCCTAAAGCGCTCCAGTCACCCATGTTCAGGGAGACCTAGCTGCAATTAGGACAAATTCTGTGATTACACATAATGCATTTAAACAAAAAATCACAAAAAAGCCTACAATAGGGTTTTCTTCCCTAGAAGTGTTATGTTGATCATGGAAACCTCTACAGGCTAATTACAGTGTACAGTGATTCCTATTGATAGAACATATTCTCTTAAAACCCTGCAGAAAAATGTTTTTTGACACAGTACACGTGTGTCTTGGATGGCAAAACACATGTTGCAATGAAAATACGTTTGAGAAAATTTTTTATTTTTTATTTTATTTAATATATGGAAATAGAATATATGGTTCATCAGATTAAGACTAGAGACTCATGTCCCCTATAGGAGACAAAAATAAATTGCGGGGCCTCAGGAGGACGTTCCTGCTAGCTAAGTCAATGATTCGCTGTATGCCTCAATCTTGCCTCAACTGTTTGGACAGGTATGACAAATAAATAAATGCAGATTCTGAAACAACTATTTGAAACAAGGACATCTTTCTTAGGCATTGGTGCAAATAATTTGATCCATAACTCTTTACCATGAAAAATGTGACTTGAGCACGTCATGTGAATGTCTGTATTAGACTGAAAGGAAAAGTGCAGGGCTAGCGTGTAGTGTACTATATGGGAATGTTGAGCAATGAAAGTTTCCTGAAGTAGCTAGAAATGTGCTGAGAAAGCAACCTGGCAGCTGTGATATTCTGTCTAAATGGCAGTGCGAAAATATTTCTGTTTTTAAAAAAGCCTAAATTTTTATCAAGGGAAGTTATTTAGCATTTCTAAAAATATGAAATATATGTGCACAATTTCACCAGCAAAACCCCAAGGTGTTAGGATTGCTCACACGCCGAAATTCGTCTTTTGTCCCTATACCAGGTTTGTTGCTCTCCCCAAGAACTCCTGTTGAATTGTGCTGCCTGTTTCAAAATCTTAATACTGCAGATGTCCTCAAATGCAACCATGGACTTATGAGAGACTGTTGGAACAAGACTTGCAGTGAGACCCCCCCTTGACCCCCTCCCCCAGTTCCCACAGTGGCAGGGAGAGCCCCCGTACTCTGCGCCTGCTATTAAGCTGATGTAGGTGCCAGCGTTGGGCTGAGCTCCAGCACGGTGCCGCAGGGCTGTGGCACTCGCTCACGCAGTGCAATAGCCTGCTGAAGCTTGGCATAACAGTGCCACAGGAGAGAGAGCGAACTAGAGAGTGAGTGAGAGAGACAGTAAGAGAGAGGGGGGGAGAGAGAGAGGGGGGGAGACACAGAGAGAGAGAGAGAGAGAGCAAGCATCTCTCATGACGTTCTTTGCAGCTCATGGAGAAAGCGTTACTTTCTCACAGAGATAACAGTTCAGCTCGGCCACTGAGCTACAAAGCGAATCAGACCATTCAGCTGAACGTATTGAACCCAGGCGTCTGTGCGGTTGTCGGACCCTGACATACTTACAAAAACAAGACGAAACAATTAAAACCCCTGGAAAATTAGCACAGAGTCATAGGCACTGTGGGAAGCCATCAGTAGACATTAACCCAGCTCAAATGCAGAGTAACATAAAAGGCACACAGCGCTGCTCTGTACACATGAAAACACCTCATTAAGATCCGGAGCGATTTACAACAACAACAAAAAAATTCATTGCCCGTTTCTACAGGATATGAGGACCCTTACATATCAAAATGTTTCTTTGATTTTGGAAAAAAAAGAAAAAGAAAACCAGGTGCTCTCGCTGTATGCAGGCTCACAACTGTCTTAAAGGTAGTGATGCTGTTTGGGAGCTTTGGCCTAGCACTCATTGCTATATGGCTTCACATTTAATTTTTCCTCCAGGAAACAATGGAGGAACCTGCAGTAAAAGTATTTTCATTGATGGACTAATAGTTTCACAGTGAACAGGCTGCAGTAATGTTGGCTGGGTCTGTTATGCAATCACCTGGTTTTCAAGGATATTTGACTCCATATTGTATTAAAGGATATAGTTAAGCGTTTGCAGTGTGATGGAAGTTGTGATAAACATAGTGATGGAACTTCTATCTGAACAAATTTGCCATGACAAGAACAACAAAGAGGATATACTGTTAACAGACCAATATACAGATTGTAACTGTTTTATATATCCTCTCAAACACATTCATTATGTTTTTATGCGTACAGTCATTTTCATGTCTTGACATCCGAGGCGACAGAATGCATTCACATTCCACAAATAACTGGTAACAACATTTATAGCAGAAAACATGCACACGTCGTAAACAATTTGCTGTTAAATTGATTAATTCGACTCTCCTCGTTTTTTCCATATAATCGCAAAATGACAGGAATAAATAGAATCAAAATTCGGACTTGAAAATTTAAATTAATATTGCAGTGGTACAGCCACCGTTTGCTTTTATCTTTTAGATTCCTTCAAAGTTACTGCTAGCGGAGCAGCTTAATACTTGAAGTGTGCCCTCCAGATGCGAACCATGCACCATAAATTAGAGTCCATGTCTAGTCTTCTTGGTCTTTTTGTGGAATTGAAGAATCGCAGAGTAAAATTATGGCAGTTTGAAAAAGCAAAAGGGACGATCACTAGAATTAACCTGTTATTTTACCCTGACAAAAAGTACAGAAAGTGATTTTTTCCAGTTTGCTTTAGCTGTATCCCCAATGCACAGAACTGCCGCATACCTCACATAACTGTGTCAAAAGTTTTGAGTCAATTATAACGGGCTAACAAAGAAAATCCGGATGAAAATATTCAGCAATCGAATTAAACCGTTTGAATGTTTTGGTAGCCTACGTAATATGCTGTCCTAGCATGAATGCATAATATGTTATAAAAACAGACTTGAGAAAGCAAGAAAAGAACAGAACAGCACACGTTATAATCCTCAATCTTAATTTCTCATCTGTTCCAAGACGTTAGCAGTCAATAACCAAAAGTAGGCTACTGCGCTGCATAACATAAAAGTTTACATTCAAGTTATTATTATGAAAATAATAAATCGTTTTAGCTTGAAGGCTCACCTGGAAAGTTTCTGAGATGTGGGAAGAGAGCCCGGAGGGACTTTCTCCGTAAAAGTCTTGATATCAGTCACTGTTTTCTGGAAATCCAAGCTTGGGACCACGGTGAAACTGAGGCAGACTTGTCAAACTTTCTTGCTTATAAGAGTCTTCATAGGGGCTGGGGTAAAATGAAAAGAGAGGAGAAAAGTTTGTCACCTGATTCCTACGTCAGAGGACCTCCTTACATTCTTTTTTTTTCCTTCAGAATTTCTTGAGAAGTGATGCATGGGAAGATAATTATGCATATTTTAATGTCCAACAGTTTTGGCAAGACTCCTAATATTTATATACATTATATATTATCAATAATATATTATTATTATTATTTTAAAATGAGTTTCTTTATAAAACCAAACAGAACATGAACTTTCTGCGTGTTGTTACAATGAATACATGTTTAATTCATTCACTGATCAAAATGTTAAAAGTTTCCCACAATAAAAGCAAATGGGCGTTTATTATATTAATTTGTATGTGTATTTGTATATAATGAAACTATTATTAGGCCTTACATTTATTGTACATACGGCGAAGGATGGTTATATAATATTTTAGTTATTTAAGTCTTATGTAAACCACTGTTGTGCTATTATACTATTGCTTGTATTTGACCTTTTAAAAAAATTATTCCTAATGTATACAATAATGCACGGTCCTATTGTGTCCACACTGTATCGTCATTTACCATCTGGAATAGGAAAAACGTACTGGCTCGAGCCAATTTGGAAAATGAATATTCTGCGTGCTTTTTGCGCCATCTGCTGTAGGTTACTCGGGCTCGTTGTGCGTTTTTGCATTTGATATATCTCCAATTCAATGATGATGGCTATAAAGAAACTATGAAGAAATATTTTATGAAATAGCTATTGGTAGTGTTTCAGCTGATATCATTTGCCAGTGTTGTTTCTGTGTGGCCACTTCCTGAAGCAAACGTATTACTCCAACCCCTTTGATCAAGGATCTTGCGGCCCATGGTTATTAAGATCACTGTTCTCCCTCGACAACACCCCTGACTGGGAAGACATATCAGCAGACCCAAGTGCGTGCACATGCAAGACTGTGTGTACACTATTTTTATTTATTTGTTATGTTTATTTATTTATTTATTTTAGAAAAACACCCATAGACCAAACTCGTTTCCATTCTGGGGTGTATAATGTAATTTTACCTCATTTACTTGGAGTCTGTGGTATGTATTTTATTCTGGTAACCACTAGAGGGCAGTGTACTCCCGGCTTTCAGACAGGAGGTGTCTGAGAAGAGCAGGTCATTGTGAATGGTTAATATAGACCAGTGGTCAATTAACGAGACTTTGCACTCAGGGATTAAATGGCTTTCCCTCTGCCTTATACACACTACATTGCTTGCATTCCCTTGGGTATTTACTAGAATTGTTGAATCCACTGGAAGATTGAAGCACTGTGTTCTGTTTATGTGTTTAAGGAGCGACGGCATGCATATTTGGTTTGCTGTCTTGCTTGCTTCTTGAAAGCACTAAGGCACACTATGACATATCCATACATCTAAATACTTTTATTGAATGACTTTTATTAAAGCTGTGATTAATGTTACCGATTAGCAGTTACCAGTACAACAGGTTGGTAAAAAAAAAAAATTAGGTGATTTCTTCATAAAAAAATGCAGATCCATATAAAATTTTTTCACTGTCTTAAGTGTCATATGAAGTGTCACAAGATATAAACCACAGTAGGCTGTGTACGTGCAAAAATATAATTTATGTCACACCTGAAGGACTTTGAAATGTCCTCGCTATATTCTTGCATGCGTGCAGGCACAAACTTGTTTATACTGTGACGTAAAAAAATATTTGTCCGTTCCTGATTTCCTCTATTATTGCACATTTGCGTCCTTGTGTTCTCCTTGTGTACACTGAGCATGACATGTCCCAGGTAGACCAGGGCTAGCGTGGAGACAAAGATGAACTGCATGACCCAGAAGCGGGTGTGGGAGACAGGGAAGGCGTGGTCGTAGCGCACGTTCATGCATCCAGGTGGTTTGGTGTTGCAGATGAACCCCGACTGCTCGTCCCCCCCACACTTTCTACACTCCGGCAGAGAGAACCAGGATCCTGAAGATGAAGAGGACGGTGAGCCAGACCTTCCCGATGACCGTGGAGTGGGTCTGGACTTTGTCTAGCAGTGTTGCAATAAATTGAGCAGTCTCCCATCACTCACTGATTTTATAAGCTTTTCTAAAAGAGGAAAACTTGAACATGCACACAATGCAATTTGGTTCAAAAAAATGTATGAGGCTGGCATTTGTTTATCCCAGACAGACAGAAACAGCCGTGATCACCCTTAGTCCTCCTTATAAATCATTACCACCAGCCAGTAACAAGAAACGACAACTAATGTAGCTTTTTGAATTTAAGAGCTGCAGTAAACAAATTGTCCCAGACTTAATGTGGTCGAAAGACTGCTTCGTTTGTAGTTTTTCACATTTTCCCGCACTCTTTATATTTCATATCTAAAATGTGATGATTTTATGCATCGTGGAGGATGGTAGTCCTAGGACAATCATGTACACTGTGTTCTGATTTGTAATCATGCAAATTAGGACATACTCCTTGGATTTTTTATTAACCGTTTGGACAAGTTTTTTTCCCCCTTTGGTGCAATATGCTGCATTGTAGTTTTTTTTCAGAGCAATATAATGATTACCTGCTGTATGAGCCTGATAGCTAAGCACCCAAGATGTCATTTGAGGTTGATTACAAGATTATCTGGCTCTGGCTCTATCTCTCTTACATAAAAGCATCTGTCAGAGACAGATTAATTTGGTTAGTGTTACCTCCTCACCCACCCTCACTCTCTCTCTCTCTCACTCACACACACACACATACACACACGCTGACACACGCACAAACACACATTGATGCACACACACCTCTATGCTGGTCAAAGAGGTTTTTTTTATAGACATTATTATAATAATAAACACCTGAAGGTATAATTCATATGAAGTGTATTAACCTAAATTTGCATTAACTTAATATGCATAGCTTGATATAAAACTATATATTAACAAGTGTAATGGAAGACTGGTATCAGCTGCCTTGCTTTTTAAAATGAACTTATTTTCTTTAACATGATACTTATTCCTTTTCAATTAAATTTTCAAATGTTGTTTGTGTTTTCTTTGAGCTCTGTGTTTTTCAGAGTTGCGTAATACCTTAGGACAAGCAGACAATGTTTTTTCCAGACATTAGCAAATGATAAATCCTGCCAAGATCATTTGGAAATAGCAGGCTATCACTGGATTGTAGATCAATGATTGACAGCACCTTAAAAAAACTCAAATGTAAGACAAGGTAATGTCAAAAAACCCTTTCTTGTCCAATGAAGATCTGAGTTAGATTAATACATACAAATTGTGTTGTTGCCTTTCTCTTTCATTGAACACAATCCTGACTGGCTCACGCATTCAAGATATCCTTCATACCAGGCCTGCTGTCTCTTTGGCCTTTGAGTACCATGATGTGCTAATAAATCACGTGCATTTTAACAGGTACTGAATGTCTGCCACCACATAGAACACAAGACCAGGCAGAGGTCATGTGACTAGGATACTACTAGCATGGCCGTGGTTGAGGGAGACCTTGTTCAGGGGTTCAGGCTGATGTTCAAATGCTTCTGTTTGTTGTGTGGGAGAGTGCAGTTCTGTCCCTTCCAGGATCTGTTCTTATTTTACTTACTTTGGCGTGCTTAATGAGCGTGCTCTTTGAAAATCCACTTAGGTTGGACATAGCTTAGCTGTAGATCACCCATAGTGCCACATTCACATTTACAGTAAGTGGCTGTCGGTTTCAGCTTAGACTGGTTAACCTTCTCTTTCATTGTACTTAATGAAGAACCTGATTCAACGCTAACAAAAAGCTGTGGTATTTTATCCTTTTGTTAAAGTGTTCTCTTTTTTTTACATATTTACCATACAGATATACCATCTTACTGCTTATGAAGCATAATAGGAATAGGAATAGAAATACTTTTTTGGGATATCATTCCCCCAATAAATTCTATTAACATGCATGAGGGTGGTCTGAAAATTCTTGCTCCATCTTTCTATGTTGTCCTAAGCGGTTTTTTGTTTTGTTTTGTTGTTCAATGACTTTCAAAAAACATATTGTTCACATCCAGAATGACAAGTAAATATGTTTAAACTTTGTATCACTCTTGAAACTTCAAATGGCTTTTGTTTACAAAATTTTTGTGTGTATTATGTATTTAATGCCTAGACAATTACATCATCCAGATTAATTCATAATGGTTGGACATGACATTTTTAATTTCACTGAAATACATCATACAACAATATTTGGCCATAGCATTAAGAAAAAACACAGAAATTCAGACACTCTAAGATAAGTTAAACATGAAATGTAACAAAGAATATGCTGATTTAGTGTGTTTGCACAAAATGGCAACTTATCTCTGGATAATGTCATTGTGCTATTTATATGAAAATGTATCTCTTTTGTTTGGCTGAACAAGGTCATGGCAGCATTTAAGACCCATTTAACAGCTTTCACCAAAACAATCAAAGCAGTCCAATGACAGTAAACTCCAAAAAGGTCTTTGGAAGTGTGCCTAGTACATGCATTCAGTCAATTTGCATGAATTTACAATCTCGTTATCTGTCTTTTTTGCTTGTTGTTTTTCAGAAATTCTCTGTGGAACACTACAGAGTTCCGAATTGAGGCACATTTTTCATCCTACGCTGTGCTCTGATTATCATTCTGTCCAGCTCCAAAGCTGAGATCGACTTTATCATGCAGCGCATTCTCCCTATTCTGCAGAACTGCATCGCTGTGAAGACGAATGCTGACTGGAATAACCTGATCTTTCCGGTGTCTGCGAGATCCACCCTTGAACCTGGTGCAAATCAAGTGAAAGATCTCCACCACGTTTAACAGCAGAGACACGCAGGCCATCACCAGCATGAAGATGATGAAAATGGTCTTCTCCGTGGGTCGTGACATGTAACACTCCACGGTAAACGGGCAGGGAGTTCTGGAGCACTCGAACATGGGCACAAGCATAAAACCGTAAAGATAATACTGGCCCACGATGAAAGCTGACTCGAACAAGATCTTAAAAAACACGTTCACCAAATAGCTACCCATCAGATCGCCCTTGATCTGAACCTTCCCCCTCTCGTCACTGTATTTGGGCGCCTTCAGCGCGTGGCCCTCCTGGCTTTGCAAATGGCGCCTCAGCTTGTTCTCCTTGTGCACGATGAGCATGACGTGGCCCAGGTAGAGGAGCGTCGGCGTGGAGACGAAGATGATCTGCATCACCCAGAAGCGGATGTGGGAGATGGGGAAGGCGTGGTCGTAGCACACGTTCTTACATCCGGGCTGCTTGGTGTTGCAGATGAATCCCGACTGCTCGTCCCCCCACACTTTCTCCACTCCAGCAGAGAGAACCAGGATCCTGAAGATGAAGAGGACGGTGAGCCAGACCTTCCCGATGACCGTGGAGTGGGTCTGGACTTTGTCCAGCAGCGTTGCAAGAAATGACCAGTCTCCCATAATTTAATAAATCGATGGGGCTAAACGGGGAGAAAATTGATCAAAGATGAATACATCGTAGTCATGAAACAATTCTAAAAAATAATGTGATAACACAAAGAACTTTATAACATTTGTCAGATCTTAAACCTGAAGGTAAATAATTCAAATTTTTTTGAAGCATATATGACACATCTCAGAACATTTTGAAGATGTTTGTTTCCAATCTATGAAAAGGCTTAAGAAAAAAAGAAAGAAAGAAATTGTTCTGCATAAACATGCATATTGTATGGTTTAGCTTCCCATTTCATCTTAACTGGCTCAGTCTGAGGCCACACAGTGTGCATTATCAATAATGCGAGTCAGACAGGCCACCTCTATCTCATTTTCAAATTACTTATTACCTATAATGATAAACCTGAATGCTGTTAAAGGTACATAATATCTTCGGACACTACATAAATGTATACAAGTATACTTTTAATATTGATTTATCTGAGAACTGAATCTGTGATGAGAGCCAAAAACACAGCTATTCTATATACAGTATATCCACCACGTACTGTGCCTTAAATTTTAATAAAAATTCAAACAAATGTTTCCAATGAATATCAGGAATTTAGTGATCTTTCTTTTAAATTCTGTGTAAGAAAAATATATGTCAACTCACAATTGTCACACGTACATGCTCAATAAATAACATGTAAGTATACGTATATAATTCCTTACCCCCCGGTACACCACAACTGTCCACAGGAACAAAAAGATCAAGTGTATGCCTTACCTTAAGATTTATCTCTTGGAAATGGTGTAATTCCTTCATACAGCTGACTGTCACTTTATACGTGATACCTTTGAAATATAGGACTGGGAGGAACTTTGGTCAAGAATGACCACGAAAAATTAATTAATGATTGATGGAAGCTGACAGCATGCCAAACCCAACCTCTAGTAACAACTACATTTTAAAAATAAAAACTTCTCCCAAATGGTCAGTCCTTCTTTCTTATTTTGAAGTTTAAACTGATGCACGTAAGAGAGGATAGTTCAGGCAGTAACTGTCGCAAGGATTTCGTTAATTATCATTCAGATCATGTGACTTCTCTTTTAACGTTAGCATTTCTTAATATTTGTTTACCACTTACAAATATTGAAAAAGAATAACCAAAGAGATGGCACAATGATATTTTTCTTCTTTCTAAACTAAATGTAATGGACACAAACCGCTTAATAGGTCAGCAAATTTCAGGATAAAAACAATGTTTTAATGTTTGTGTCGGAATAAATAAATATTGGCTCACTGGCTGAGCTGATGAAGACCTATAGCTCACATATAACTAGACTACTGATGCCTGGTCCACTAGTTCAGACTATTTCAGCAGTCAGTTTTGCCCACCAGTTCAGAGAACAGTTAGTTTCCCCCAGCCTGGTTATCCCTGTATTTGCCAGGCACCTCCACTTGTATGAGTTGTTGTAAGGGGAACATAGTAAAGGGAAATGAAATGTGTATACAATATCACTTCTGGCCTCTCAGTTTTAAAGAAAATCAATTGAGCTGTAGCTAGGTGATAAATTCAGAGTGTAATTTGAATCTAATCAAAAAGAAAAAGATTAATTAATGTTATGGTGGGGTGTGCTACCGTGAGAGCTGCATCATTTTCAAATGCTTAGTCGTTCCAAAGGGACTGCAGGTGGTAGAAAGACATTCTGTCTTAGCCGCACCTAATGTCTGTCCTTATTTCACCAGATATGTCACCAACACTCTAATTAATATGGTAAATCAAGGACGGTCAGATGTGTTCATCGGAAAGATAAATTATTTCCCAGAGGAGGTCCTTCTGGAAGCATAACCATAGAAATGTATTTATTGTAAGTATAACAGAGAACACCTTTTGATTTATCTATGGCTTTTATTATAATAAAAATGACAAAACCAAAAAACATTACAAAGGGAAAATTTACAATACAATATTTTCATAGGTTAAAGGTCACTATCATTTTCCTTGAAAGGAACGTTCAACAGCGAACAATACTGAGATCATAAATATTTAATATAACTTAACAATCAATACATTTCAATATATTACAATGAATCTACTGAAATACACATTGCAACATGGTTCTAGACATTGACTGTTCATCACCCACAGAGTCTGTGATCATGGGTTATCTTTTCTATTATTTCATTTGGTTATTTTCAGTCTGGCTCCTTATCTTATTTAACTTCAGTGCTTTTATATTTTTGCATTATGTCTATTGTATTTCTTTCATACAAAAATGTATTAAAATGTGACATTGTGATGAATGTACAATGCACCACTAGGTTCCTGGAAGAAAGCTATGTGCTGTGTTTTAACAACAGTTTCCATTGAAAAGCAACGGTTAAGCTTTGGAGCCAATGCATGAGACCTATACAAATGTTTTAGTTTAAAAAAAAAAGATTACAAGTGAGACTCCAGTCATACACTCTACTCATAACTTGCGTAAACATCTAATTCTGATGGTAAATAAATAGAGAGATTTATAGAGAGTTATTTTTCGGCTAGTAAGCGTTTCTCCTCCTTGGCTCCTTCCAGGCTGCCCCCGAGGCTCGGACTCTGCCCATTTTCGTACTGCATGTTCACCGCGTTCTGCCGCAGCGCCTCTTCGCGGCCCTGCCACCCTAGGCTGGCGGGGTTTTCGGGGGAGGTGCGGTGAAGCGTGCGCCTCCTGGTCCGGCACCCCACCCGGATGCACATCAGGTAGAACACCTCCACCACGTTCAGGAGCAGGGAGACGCAGGCCACCACCAGCATGAAGATGATGAAGATGGTCTTCTCGGTGGGGCGGGACATGTAGCACTCCACGGTGAACGGGCACGGCTTCCTGGAGCAGGGGAACATGGGAACCATGATGAAGCCGTACAGGTAGTACTGGCCCACGATGAAGCCCAGCTCGAAGACGATCTTGAAGAACAGCTGCGTCAGGTAGCTGCCCAGCAGGTTCCCCTTGATCGTGACCTTGCCCCTGTCGTCCGTGTACTTGGGGCACTTGCCGTTCTGGGTCAGGTGCTGCCTCAGCTTGTTCTCCTGGTGGATGATGTGCATGGCGTGGCCCAGGTACATCAGGGTCGGCGTGGAGACGAAGATGATCTGCATGACCCAGAAGCGGATGTGGGAGATGGGGAAGGTGTGGTCGTAGCACACGTTCTCGCAACCGGGCTGCTGGGTGTTACAGATGAACCCCGACTGCTCGTCCCCCCACACGCTCTCCGCTCCCGCCCCCAGAACCAGGATCCTGAAGATGAACAGCACGCTCATCCATATCTTCCCTATGACCGTGGAGTGCGATTGCACTTTGTCCAGCAGTTTTGACAGAAATGACCAGTCGCCCATTTTGTCTTTGGTTTCTTAAGGACTTTCCTGGAGGAGTACAAAAAAGAACAGACACTTACTACAAGGAGAAACTTTAAAAAACAGCACCATGATTTTGGGGCACATGGTTCCATAGTGTATTAGCCAAATACCAAATCGAATCCTCTCAATCTTATCAAACCATCCATCTATATATTTGACAAAAGTAGGACTAATTTTTCACCTCTGATGAAGACTTTCTGATGTCAAATGGGTGCCATGCCATACCCAGGCATTGCTTCAGTACTCGTTGATGGTGGTTGAGATTAACTTTTGTCCCTAGTTCACTACAGTCATTTAACCCATACCTCAACCAAGCAGCTAAGCTGACAGCTTTGACTGGCAGTTTTACCACTCGGTTGAGATGCCACTTAAAGGGATAGAGTGTTTTGGGATCATCAAAGGTATTATAATTATAATTATAGTTATTATTGCTGTGCTTTTTCTTCAACAAAACTTAACTTAACATCCTGTTCTGCATTGATTTGTTTCCGTTTGAACTAGCTGGCCATGGGTGAACCCGGTCACAGAGTCACAGGATGTGTTCGATCAATGAGTAAAGATATTAATGTTCACCAAGTGGTGTGTCTTAAAAATTAATCTGTTTGCTGTTACTTAAACACGGACAAAAGTGTGTTTTCGGTCTGTGCGTTTCAAGCTGGTAAAATTGTTAGAAATCAGTTATTTATGGACCATTACATAAAAATACAGGTGTATATATTTCTCCTAATAGTCTACCATTTCCCTGCCTATGGTAATATGTCAGTGGATATATGGATAATCTTATCTGTCATTGGCACATTTTCCTTTTTCTACCTTAAATTCAGCCTATTTTCAAATCATGCAGTACCATCTGCAACCAAATAGTATCTATACTGTTCCAGGATATGCTGCATGCAACAGTGTTACACATTTAATGTTCTGAAACAGAATAGATGCAGCATTAGCTTCTACATTGAATTGAATAGTTTGTGAAACATATACCCAAATATCAATATTATTGAATATAATTTTGTAATGTAATGGAGCCAATTTCTATTATAATTTCACACATGGGAAACTGATATACATATATATATATACATATATATATATATATATATGTATGTATATATATATATATATATAATTGTATTCTAAACACTATTATCTAAATTTCAGCAATGGTCGATACAAAATTTGCACAAACGAGAAGTTTTTTCTTACCTTGAGGAACAACCACCTCTCCGCGTCAGCCACCACCGCTGAAACTCTGACAGCTATTTTAAAGTGGACCTTGAGTTTTTGGTCAGGGAGTTGTGCAACGCAACACCGGGGGACCGTCACGTCTTCATACAATCAGCAAATAAAATTGCCTGGGTTTTAAACTCCGAAGAGAGCCACACGAGTACAGAGCCATTAATGATTGACGGGCCACTGCAATCACACGTAGCAGGCAGAGGGACTTCAAACGACCCTTCCCCGAGTCACATACTTTTTACTCGTTATGTCAAGATAAAAATTGACACAGTGCGGAGAAATAATATCTGACATACTTTAAGCCATATTTTGGTTCCTACCCACCTTAATTTAATTGGTTATCATTGCGAAATACTTGGCTTCTCAGCAGATCCTCCTGAATAAAGTAAGATTATAAATAAATAACATTATAAAGAATTAATAATATAAAAAATAAGATAACAATTGGTTAGTTTGTGACTTATTAAGTGCCATTATATAATCTATCTTGGAAGCATGAAAACAGTATTCACCATTTTTCCAAATAAAGATAAATGATAAACAGACCATTATGAGTATATGTTGTGTATTTTATTGATGAGGAAAAGTATACAAAAAAATGACCAACTTCATATTATAAAATATCAATGACTGAAAAGCAACTGAAATAACGGTAAAAAAAACCAAGTGAATGTTACAGTGCATATATTTTCTGAGATAGATATTTGGCAATAATGTGACTATATGTTTGTTTTATATGGTAAAGATCTTAAGAAAAAAAGGAAAAAAATTGCATGTGCGCATAAAAGTACATAAGAACTTACAAGAAATGGAAACATAACTCACAGAAACTGGCACAGGGTGTCATATGATTTAAAGACACATTCCATAACTACTTAGATGCATGAAAATAACAGGGCAAGATTAAATTTTAATAAAAACTGAGGAAATATTACTTTTTTAACAGCTTACAGAATGAGCTTGACAGTGACGGAAATCTTATTCACCCTGTAAGAAATTAAACCTACAACACCTGCCAACACAGTTTTCAGGGCAAAGTGCTTTACAGTTAAGTCTGTGCCTCAAAGCAGCAGTTCAGATGTGGACCTCCTCCATGTTAGTGCTAACGTCCTCTGATTCCAGGCTTTTAGTGACCCCACTGCCTAGCTTCCTTCCCTGTAGCTCCAGCTCCAGGTTGACCCAGTTCTGGATAGCCAGGTCCTTGTTTTTGAACTCGTTTCTCTGCAGGACTGGAGTTACGCGAGTGACCATGTAACCCTGCTTCTTGTCCATGCACTTGGTGACGGCTCTGGTGCACAGATAGAGGATCTCGACCAGGTTCAGGACCAGGGAGACACAGGCGACCACCAGCATGAACCAAATGAAGATGGTCTTCTCTGTGGGCCTGGAGAGGAAACAGTCCACCTGGTGCGGGCAGGGGAACCGGCTGCAGACGTAGCGGGCCTGCAAGGTGAAGCCATAATAGTAGTACTGCCCCAGGATGAACCCCACTTCCAGCAAGATCTTGAAGAGCAGGTTCACCAGGTAGCTCTGAAGGAGTCGACCGTGCAGGCTAACCTTCCCCTTGCTGTCTGAGTATTTGGGGACCTTGTACCCGTTCCTCAGTATCAGGCTGCTGAGCTCCTCCTCTGCCTGCTTACGCGTTCTCTCCCTGTACTTCTTCTCCATGTGGACCACGTGCAGGACGTGCCCCAGGTAGACCAGGGTCGGTGTGGAGACGAAGACGATCTGCAGCACCCAGATGCGGACGTGGGAGATGGGGAAGGCGTGGTCGTAGCACATGTTCTCGCATCCGGGCTGCTCCGTGTTGCAGATGAAGTCGGACTGCTCGTCCCCCCACACCCTCTCCGCCGCGGCCCCCAGGACCAGGATCCTGAAGACGAACAGGACGGTCAGCCAGACCTTCCCGATGACCGTGGAGTGGGTCTGGACTTTGTCCAGAAGCCGTCCCAGAAAGTCCCACTCTCCCATTCTCTCTTCCAGTCTGTCGAGCTGCTGAGGACAAAACACGCAAATCAGAATATTAACATAAACCAGATGCCTGTAATCCTGCTCCAGGAGGGCCACAAGGGTTTTGGTGGTTTATAAGTTTTACCTTACCAATTCAGAATAGGAGGCATCAATGTATTAGCTATAAAAGACATTCCCCTTAGGACCACTTGTATGGTAAAAGGCCTTGATGTCTCTTAGAGATTAAAGCACTTATTAAAATCAGGGGCATAATGATAAATTTATCCCTTACTAATTAACTTTCCTCCAGAGTTGACACATCATCCATTTACTTCATATAGCTGAAACATTATGGAAGCCATTCAGATTAAGTAGCTTTATCAAGGTCATACCTGTTCTACCTGTTAGGCAAAAATGTAATGAAATGTGTTAACTGTGATGTTCACTTCAATTCACTGACCTGCATCATTATCTATTATCTTCATTACCTTTGCTGCCATTTCTTTGTCCACCAAATAAGCAGTAAAAAGTGCAGTAATATTTTAATTCTTTCAAGGCCAGAGGTTTGAACACATTTTGCAAACATTGATAAGTTGGCACCCGTCAGTGGCTTCCAGACCTTGCATCAATAACACAGCTTTACCCATGTGGTGGGAACCAAGGACCTGACCTTATTCAACTCCTAAACAATGTCTCATATCACGTACGCAGTTACTTAAATTAAAACCTTTTAATTCATTTCTATTTCTATGTAATTAATTCCATTAACATTAGTATGTTCTTGCATCCTGTCAACACAATCAGTTACTCAAACCATCAATAACTGGAAGTTTTTTTTTTGTTTAAAAAATAACTTTTGCTATTAAGAAATGAAATGGAATTTTTTTTTTAAATGTAAGAAATAAAAACAAAGCCCCCAATATTTTTGCTCCTCACAGAATATGTATTTTCTAAATACTGTATTGCAAGCATTATATGTGCAAACACAAAAACATTCATACATGCTTTGCTGAAAAATTGTAAAATGCAGTGCAATAGATGTTGGATTGAAATCTGAAAAACAACAAGCTATAATTTCTACTGACCAACACCAGAACATATTAAGGAATTTATGTAATTCAAATTTATTTTGAAATGGAGACAAAACAAGGCATTGCCTGTGACCACAGCTTTTCATTAAAAACCTATTTTTACACGCTGCATTTGCTCTAATTTCCAACTGTTCAAACACTCCACATAAATCAGGGGAACGGTCCCATACTCACCAAAGAAGCGACTGTAAAACCAGATGATGCTCCCCCAGAGGCTCATCAGCTCTCAAACGCTCACAATAAAGACGTCTCAGAAGTACAGACAGGACGGAGTTATGAAACCCTTCCCCCAATAGATGAGGAGGTGCTGTACCATCACAGCAAGATAACGTTCCACATCTCTAGTTTCCCAAATTTAAAATGGTGGAGCAATGCACGATTTCAATTCATTTTCTCTATTATGACCCATAAAATTAGAAAATTAGAGGAAAAATAGAATATATTATAAACGTGGTGTTAAATATTTGTAATAGTCTTATGCAAACTTCTAACTAGTAACATAATGGAATTAAAAATTCACGTCCCCTCTCTCTCATGCTGTAATGTCATCATGTTTGCGACAGTGAGAAAGACATATTTTTTATGATTTGGCTCAGTACTCCACCATTTTAGATTTGTAATCAAACAGCTCACATGTGATTGAAGTGCAGACTCTCAACATTTTTATATATTTTGGTTTCACCGTGTAGAAATTACAGCACTTTTTACACACAGTCCCCCCATTTCAGGGCGTCATGATGTTTGAGATAAATGTCATCACAGGAGCTTCTGATTAGTCAGGTGTGTACAATTGCTTCCTTAATGCAGGTATGACAGCTTAGACCTAGTTCAGATGCTTTTGACTGTTATTGGCATTTATCAACATGAGTACCAGTTATGCCAGTGAAAGTCAAGGAAGCAATTATGAGGCTGAGAAATATGACAAAACAGTCAGTGGCTCTTTGTGATTGTTGAGCTCAATCAGGGCTCTCTTTCGTCTAAATACTGTTTTAAACAGTTGATTGTGGTTAGCCTAATGTTTGGCCTAGGTCCCTGACTGTTTTTTTTTTTTTTTTTTTTTTTAATCGTTTCTCAGACTCATAATGGCTTCCTTGATTTTCTTTTGCACAACTCTGGTCCTCATGTTGGCAAACACCAATAACAGACTTCAAAGGGAATATTAAAGCCAGAATCAAACTTGGTAACATGGGTCAGTTACCGAGTGGCCTGAAGCCCTTCCTGAGCACTTTTCTTTTTTTTTTTTGTTTGTTTTTGTTTTTCACCAATTGTAGGCCACGCGTCTGGTGTCCTTGAAAGGCTTCAGGAACGTTTGATATTTCTTTCCAAAAGCACAGATAAACTTAGTTTGTCAACATGGCTGTGTCAATCTTGTGTGCATTAATGATTGACCTCTTTCACGGGCCTAAACGTACGCACATGCTACCTAATATGTTGATTTTCAATGCAAAACAATTGGAATAAATTCACATTTTTTAAACAAGGGTCTTATGTCATTGTGAATGAGATCAAAGCAAAAAATAAATGGTGAAGCTTGAAGCTTGTCCTAACATAAATATCACATGATATTTAAAACATTTTTGTGTACAGTAGTGACATTTTCTTTAAAGCACAGACCTTTATCTCATCTTTTCTTACATATGGAACCAACAGGCTTGAAAGTCTGGCCT
Organism: Anguilla rostrata; assembly: GCF_018555375.3. Classification (NCBI taxonomy): domain Eukaryota; kingdom Metazoa; phylum Chordata; class Actinopteri; order Anguilliformes; family Anguillidae; genus Anguilla; species Anguilla rostrata. The sequence continues at coordinate 47,466,571 of NC_057938.1, forward strand.
TGTTTTATGGCAGGAGTGCAGTAAAACAATATCTGCAGTGAAGTCTGCAAAATATACATTCCTTTTCTTTTACATAACAAAGGACAACAGACAATATCAACGAGTCACCAGTGTTATTTTATTGTTGATATTTATTGTATATTAAGAGTTTACTTGTGTTATGATCGAATCAAAGACATGAAATAACCCAAGAGTGTGTGTGGTCTACATAATGTATAGTGCACATTACATCATGATATGTTATTACTACCCTAACCTGGCATAGCAGCAGTAATACAGAGTAGTCACACTTTACTACCACACATGTAACAAAGAGTTATTCACTGCTCACTATCAGCAATTGTATTTTGTAGGATTGCACAACCTCAGCACACCGACAAAGTCATAAAGCTCCTTAGATTTTCACAATAAGTACAATTTGTTTGTAACACAATGTTCTTCCTATATTAATATAAGGAAATCATAATATATAGAATGATAAAACAATGTTCCAAAAAAGAAACCAATCTTAACACAGTGGGGAAAAGCCACTTCATATATATTTTGCAAAAACTGTTTGCAAGACTCTTGAATTCAGGCTGAAATTCAGTACAACTTAATTTTGCCCTTGACATTTTTTCAATACATAAGCAGGAGTTACAAAATATTTTTGTGGTTATTGAAATCAAATTTCAAAAATGTTATTATTAACATGTCACAAAAAATGTCTCACAGTTAAGGACAAAGTGCATTGCTAGACTGAAATCAGCCATAGTTGTGAAGTCTACATTTACCTATATGCCGTAGTCATCCCACTGGCAAATTGGGTATTTATACTACAGCATCAAATATAGATTTGGGTTTATATATGGTAGAAGTTATTGGAAAGTGCTCACAAAATAATTCTGTAAAAATAAATAAATTCAAGAAATCACTCTACATATCTTGAGCAAAGCAAAGCCCTTTCCGGCTCCCAGTGCAACCTTTCAACATTCAAACTCGTGTCTTTTTGCTCATTTTTCATAAATTCATATATTAAAAATGTCAGCACACCAAAGTAAGACATAGAGTTGTTGTCAGGTATAAGTGGCTGTCAGTATAACAGCACACAGGAAGTGAGTGTACCAGTTCAACCTGTTCCACTGAGCATGTGCGTTCCCCAGATCCACATCCACTCAGGCATGTACTGCAGAAACCAAAACTGGAAAAAAACAACAAACAAAAAAACACATTACACACAGTTCCCTACACTCAATCAAGTATACAACTACACTTCAGTGTACTTTCATAGAGGTCACTCACACACGTACTGAAAAACAAGCAAAAAGATTTAAAAATGCGATCCTCTTACAAGAAAAACAGCAAAATAATGTAATAGGTCTTAACCTTTGGTACAAACCCATACAGAGCCATACATAAGGCTCTGCTTCCAAGAATCCACCACTTATAAAATGAAATCACTTTGGACATGAGGCTCGTACAAAAGGATCACATTATACTGCTTTTGTTTTGGGCTATAATGCGTCTAAGAATCATGAGAGCTATTCATGCTAGCATCAGCTTAACAAAGCAAATTAAGTCTGCGTAAGGAGCTTTCCTCCAGGGTATGGGAGAAATGCCCTCCGCCGCAATTTAAACCTACAGTGCCCCACACGGCCTAAGTGCAGCCCAGTTTCGCTAATTTACTTTCAAAAGGTATGGTCTAACTGTACCTGCAAGGAGTGGGGCCAGTACCCAGTGGTCCTGTGGGAGATGCCCAGGGTGGAGATGGCGTGGCGGGCGTACACTCGTGGGTGGGGCACCAGCCACCTGCTGCACCCCGCCCTGGCGCCGCCGTCCTCGGTCTCCGGGGAAGCCACGCCGAAGGGGACCAGGCTCTGCACGAAGATGCCCCTGCGGCTGTACTCATAATGCAGGGCACGGCTGATGTGGTCCAGGTAGGCCTAAGAGAGAGGGAGCCACACTGGTTTAGATGAATTGTTCCCATTATGTACCCAGTTGTTCAGATGACACAAAATCCTAAGGCCCAACTGACTGCCTAGGAATCGCCTGGTCGCCTGTTGGAAAATTCAGCAAAACCATTTCAAGATGGTCTAGCTGATGACCTGCTTCAGTTCAGTCTTTGTATCAGAAACCAGAACCAACAGACCACAAGTTTACCATCTTAACCACATTGATGTCAACTTTCCCATAAAAAAAACTGCAACCAAATGATGATGCTGCTATTTTAACCAGTCATTTACGTGCATCCTAAAATGCTGTCATTGACTGACCGTGGATGCGGAGAAGGCTGCCTTGTTCAGTGTGGGTTTACAACACCTTCCAGAGGAGATGTTGATGACAGCCCCCCTTCCTCTCTCCGCCATGCCGGGCAGAACGACGCGGGCCATTAGCGTGGCCGCCGTGACGTTTCTGTTGATGGCGTCCCAGAGCCTGTCTTCAGACAGGTCGGCAAACCTCTGCGAGTAGTCCAAAGACGAGTCAACGCTGTTCACGAGAAAGCCTACGTCTTTATTTATCAGTGCGTCTTGGACTGATCTGCAGGCCGCGTGGCCGTGGCTAAAATCTGCCTCAACCAGAACAGTTTCAACTCCGTGTGAATCGGCGATGGCCCTCGCAGTGCCCTCCACACTACTTCTGTCTCGACTGATGAGGATGATGCTGACGCCGTGGGTTGCCAGCTCTTCTGCATAAGCTTTTGCAACAGTCTCTGACGCACCTGCATGAAAAAGAAAACTCGTTTCATATTTTGATTAAGTGAAAATATATGAGGTGGAATGACACAAGACGCACCCTGGAATGTTAGGTTGGCAAGCAGTTGAGTAATGCCTGGGTAATCTTAACAGATTTAGTAGAATGTTTCTGTGCTTATTATTAGTCAGCATGTATGGGCTAATTTATATGAAACTTTTTCATATGTTCTGTACTTATGGTCATCAGCCAGTCCGAATCGTGGATTTACCAATTAGCGCATGTGTGAGTGGCTACATATAACATTTATTGTCTCAAACCAGCTTACCATAGATGACAGCCCATTCACCAAACCGGCGAACAAGATTCCTGTTGTACATCAATCGCGGTATAAAGTGTAGCCTGATCAAGCTGTAACATTCCCGCACAAAGACTACAGCTTTACTAGCCGTATAAAATGCGCCCACTAAGGCCAGTGTTTCTACATAACAATTACATGACCGAGCAATTTCTCGATACAATAGCTGAAAACTGTCAACAGCAGCCATGGCGCTCACGAGTTTTGGTTATTTGGCTCTTTAGCAAGGGACGACCTATTTATTTTCTGAGGCTGTATTAATTTTAATAGTAAGTTAACTACGGCACTATCTTAACCGATTACAACAACAACTACTAAACATTTGTTACGAAGAAAACTGATTCGAAAAATGCAAACTAACTAATTCAACTAGTGCCCTCAGATCTTCTGACCGCCGAAATAATCCGGAAGGAATTCTGACAGTCAGTGATCATGTGACACACTCATGAGAATAAAATTTAAAGGCATGGTGCAATATTTTCGAAGATAGAAAACTTAGAAAACGATAACTGTATATTTCCGAAACGGGGCTTGGTTAGTTTGCTATACTGAATTATGTGCAACGTAACGATTAAATCTGCACCACTGTTAATTGACAAACCGCTCTGAAGAACTGCAAATACTTTAGGGAAACCCCAGTCTTGTTTCACGATGAAGGGTCCACAATACCGCGCGTGCGCAACAGCTTCCTCGTTTCCATAGAGACTGGACTTGTTGCAAGCATCTTGCTTGGTTAGCGTCATATTCTCCAAAAACGGAGAGTAGTACGCGAACCTGTGCATTAATAAATGCTTATACATGTTTCCAGGATTGCACATTTTCAATGCAGTTAGACTTTTTGACCTTTGTTGACTTCAAAATGCATTTAAATGACTTGTACAACATTGGATAGCTAGCTACAGTAGCGTCAGTCAGTAACGTTAGCGATAACAGCTAACTGGCCGTGCTGAGCATTTCTCCAGTAGAGAGATTGGTCTGGAATCTTGCCGGCTAGCTTATCGCTAGTTGGCCAGCAAATGCTGGAGGTAATTTGCATTTAATACTCTCTGTCCAATTAATTTTAAACATTGCAAAAAATATTGAGCTTGCTAGCTAGTTAATACAAGGATTGGCTATACAAATGACAGCTAATATAACGTTGGTATCCATAACACGGTATCGGTTTTTGCTAAAACCAATTGCTACATCTTACTCTGTTACTCAATATTATGGACGTGTATAAGCTGTATCAAATATGTAGCCTATTACCTAACTAACTGTTACTAGCTTGCTAAGATTTTGTGCCTGATTAAACATTTGTTATTTAAATAACTAGGTTATATTTGGTACAGGCTACTAAGCTGGGAAAAGGCTTAAATATTGCATTTATTAGCTAAATGAAAACATAATATTTTAATAAAATGTATTGTTCTATATTGTTAAAACTGAATTACTGCCCCCCAATCCATCTAATTTACATCCATACATGTAATGGACGAACAGATACTTGATTTATGTTATATAACGTTAATTCATTTAGTTAAACTGTGATTTTAAAAAATGTACTTTTCACATACTTAACCGAAACCTGATTCAAATGCAGTTGGTACAAGCTTACCCAAACGTTATACCTTCCTCTATAGAACTTCAGAACCACACTTAAAAGCACAAAACAAATCTTGAGAATAGACAGATCAGTTGTACAGTATGTACAGTAGTTCATTTGGTAACCAACCCTATTCCTGGAGATCTGCCATCCTGTAGGTTTTCATTCCAACCCTAACAAAGCACACCTCATTCAATACCTAGAGGTCTTGCTGAGTTGTTAATTAGTAGAGTGTATATTGTAAATAACAATTTTGTCTGAATGTTGAGACATTTGTGTTGAAGTAAATCGGCTGTACGTGACAGCAACTATAATCTCTAAGGCTCTCAACTGGCAAAGCCCTGAATGTCCAGTTCACCTTAATTTCATATTTCTGTGCTTAATTGCATATGAAGATGTGATGGGCTCTGTAATATCAAACGTACGTGCTCTCTGATTTGGTGCTAGGAGGGAAAGGCTGGCATTTTTTTCGATGAGCAGCATGTCCCAGTTTTCCGCAGAGGACGAGGCAGAACTGCAGGCTCTGCTGAGGAGGTTACTCAGGAGCGTGCAAGAGAGAATCTCCGGGGCGCCTTCGGTCGAGTGCGCCGAAGAAATCCTCTTGCACCTCGAGGAGACGGACAAGAACTTTCACAAGTAGGCTGCAAACTGCGTCTCGTGCTAGCCTTGCTATTTTGAGTTTGCATATACACATGCATGCGGGCGGCGGTGTAGTATAATGGGTAAGGAGCTGGTATTGTATCCTAAAGGTCCGCAGGTTCAATTCCCAGATTGGACACTGTCGTTGTACCATTGCTTCTCTGTATATCCAGATGTATAAATGGATATATCCAACACTGTAAATACTATGTAAAAAAAACTTGTGTAAGTTGCTTTGGATAAGAGCGTCTGCTAAATGCCTGTAATGTAATGTAATACATGTGGTCCATGTCTTCCTGACAGCTATGAGTTTGTAAAGTACCTGCGGCAGTATGTGGAGAGCTCACTTGGGGCGGTCATCGACGAGGAAACGGAGAGCTGCGCTAGGGGCGACAGCCATGCCATTGGCTCCGGTCAAGATACCCTGGTCCACGCTGTCACGCGGAGAACGCGGGAATCTGGCCAGTGAGTACTGTAGGCTCCGCCTTCATCTCAACACTAAAAAAACATGGTCACCCTCATAATATGGAGTTTACACAGACTCTAGTCATGGTTCCTGTTTTCCTTGACTCTGGCTTATATGATTGAAATTTAGCCTGGGATTTGAGAGGTTCAACTTTTTACCTATGATTTGGAGAACTGCTTTTTCTTGGTCACTGAATTGTTTGTATTCCATTCAATTTAATTTAGTCTTCATCCACATAATTTAGCTGAACTCCATAAAATCATTATTTCATTCAATCATCATGGCCAACCACAAGATGATATCTCAACTAATGTGAATAGTAAGCAGTTATCCTGAAAAAGTGTATAATTCCTCAGCATTCAAACAACAAATAACATATTGATATTTCTATTTTGATTTGTTTACTTTTTTAAATCAATAGATACAAAGCAATGATGCTAACGCTTAAGAATACCATGATGGTGGTGGTGGAATCGCTGATCAATAAGTTTGAAGAGGATCAGCTGAAGAAGGAGGAGATGCAGAGGAGAAGCCAGCGAGAGCAGTCTGGCAGCCATTACACGGACAACTGCTCCGACAGCGACTCCTCTTTCAACCAGGTGCTTCATCAACCGATAGGCATTTATACATTACACATGCCTTTTTCAGATTGGCTGCGCGTATCCATTACCCTGCCAGAAGCTGCGTGAATCGTTACGGCGAGCGCTTTTTCAAACGTCCATGGCGGCGCTCAGGCTTCCGAATGAAGCATCACTGTTTGAGATGCTTTTCCTTTCGGTGTCTCTGAGTTATGTGGCGTCTGTAACATAGATTAGATGTTAGGCACTTTAGATGTGCGGTTTTTTGACTCAGCGGATCCCATAGATTCTGCTGAACCTGAAGCTTAGAAAAAAACCTGAAAGGAAAGCCAAACCCTGGACCGTAAATGTCTGACCTGCTCTTTAGAGAACCGCTGCATTTGTTATTCTGCGATATGCTGGGAGGCATTTGTTTTTCATCAGTCTGAAGAAACCTCCTGCCGTAGTATCGCTTATTCTCTCATCAAAGATCATTGGCACATGTTTTTTTTTTTTAAATCTCTTAGTCCTTAGCTGACCGATAAAATGGGGTGGCCTTCCTTTTCCGAAATGCTCACCAATCTGTTTGTTCAAACGGAATCCGCATGAAATGATAAATATGCTGCATTGTTATTCTGTCAAATGTTCTGCTTTTGAACATACAAGAAAAATTGCTGTTTCTGTCTTTCTTAACAGAGCTATGCATTCATCAAGCACGAGCAACTGCAGGTTATCGCAGAAAAACTTGACCCCAGCCGCCCAAAAGAGGTAGTGTGACTGCTTTTCATTTACCGGCATTCTTTTGGATATCATTGTTTTCCCTCACCTTGTCTCAGTACATAAGCTTCAGCTAAAAGGAAGCATGATTTCAGGGTTTCCTCTTTCTGCAGTGACGGATGTGTGCGTGGGATGACATAAAATAAGCTTTACGCGCTCTTGGATCTATTTGACCTTGAGCTTGACCTTGATTTGAGCCCTGCCCTGAAACAGGAAGTGTACTCCCAGGCAATAGCGACAGGGTCAGGGTTAGAAACAGGAAGCCGGTGGTGGAGGGAGTGTCGGGACCGTGTCTGAAATTGACCTCTGACCCCAGGTGCGCTGGGAGGCCCTGCAGTCCCTGTGCTGTGCCCCGCCCTCTGACGTGCTGAGCTGCGAGAGCTGGAGCAGCCTGCGCAGGAACCTGTCCGCAGCCCTGGCAGACCCCGACCCCAGCCTGAGCGTGAGCCCCCCCCCGAAACCAGCCACCCCGGTTCCTGATTCGGGATTGGTTCTCTCTGCATGGACCAGGCTCTATTGTACTGTGCGCTAGGGCTGCGCTATAACAGCTCAGTTAGTAAAAGCAGATGCTAAATGCACAGGTTTAGATTGTATTGCTGGTAGCTGAATGCACAGGTTTTGATCGTATTACTGGTGGCCTCTTGGTGTCTAAGTGAAAATCATCGGGACAGTAGGCCTCCAGGAACAGGGTTGGGCTGCCCTGGCCTAGAGATTACAGGTACAACCCTGAGCTGTGTCACACCAGACTATGACAATTAGCCTTTTCCCTCCTGGAGTAGGGTGGGTGTTAATTGGACCGGGGTCCTTGGATTATCTGTGTAAGCTCCTCATAAAAGATGTCCCACAGGCTACCAGTTGTCCTCACTGAGCGATAAGACCCTCCTCTGGTCACCTGTTAATGTACCATGTGGTCTGAAATTGGAAATATGTTTTCCGACTTGCTGACAAGTGCAGAATAATGAAAAAGGTCATCAACATGAAAGATGACATTTGAGGAGAGGTTTCAGTATGAAAATAAGTATTAATTTATCAACAGTGAAAAATTGAAATTTTCTGTCATGGTTGTGTGTCTCAAATGTCTTTTCTTAGGACAAGGTCCTGAGATTTTTTGCGAAAACCTTTTCCTCGTCTCCACTGAATGTAACAAGAGAAATTTACACCAGCCTAGGTAATATATGTCTTACTAAGCCTTGTTTTATTATACAATTATTTCCTTAGAACAAATTTAACTGTATATTTTAGGTCGTAATATGTGATAAAATGCTGTTATTAAAGTTTAATAATAAAATAGGTTATAATTCCTTTTTGATCGATCATATTTTGTTGGCCGTGTATGTGAGCAGTAATACTTTTATTGTCTCAATTTATATTTCTGATATTATAAAGTGTGTCTCCATTTTTCTTGAATTTTGTCATGTAGCCAAAAGTTTGGAGTCTGACTTCCTCCTCCAGAAATGGACCTTTCCAGTGGGATCTGCTGGTGTTGATGTAAAAACACAGGAAATGACACGCGTCCTGAAACAGGCATGTTATTCTGCTTATGCTATTTGTCATTATTATTATTATTACTGTATATCTGCATTGATGCTAATGTTCAGCTAAGTAAATAAATACATAAGAAATTAATATACACGTTTTTTTTTCAATGTAGATGCGATTACTGAATGATTTCCAAAAGGAAGTGACATCATTCTGGATTCGCCACCCAGAAAAGTGAGTCATTTGCTACTTTAAGTAACGAGATGTTCCAGAGATCTGTATCACGAAGCAGGATTGCTGAGTTAGCCGGATAACTCCATTGAGTAAAACCCGGAACCCTCCCAAACCTGGAACATGGACTGAAGTAAAAAGTGCTGTTCCGGGCTTTACTTCTGCTGGATTCCTGCTTTGTGGTACAGGTCCCAGGTGTTAAATACACTGCCTTTGACTGTTTGTTTTGACTGTGCATGTTTCTTTCTGCCGCTGTAGATATATGGAGGAGATCATTGAGAGCACCCTGTCCCTCCTCTCTGTGCACTCGGAACACAGTCTGGGGACGCCGGCCTCCCAGAAGCCCCTGGAACCCGTCCACCTGATCACAATGCTGGACACCAAAGCCTCGTGGTTCAAAAAGTGGATGGTGAGCATGAGGCCGTCTCCATTTTAAGAGCAAGCGCAGAGCTGCAGTTAAGGTCCAGACAATGGGTAGGGACAGAGGGCAGTAAGTGCGAGAGGATTTCAAGCCAAATCCCGCCCTTAATGATTTAATTAGCCCAGTCATTTTCATTTCATTTCACCATTTTGAGTCATCATTTACATGATTTGAAATTTCAGCTACATTTCTTGATCAGTTAAAATGTCAGCTGAAGACTGTTCTTGTGTCCCTGCATGAAGCTCATTACTGTAGTTTAATCTATGAGACAAGCAGCAGAGCTGGCTACCCATAATGACCTAATTTAGCCATGGTAATTGGTGGGGAAAGAAGTAAGCGTGCACACCGACCCTCCAGGAATGGATTTCTCCACCCCTTGTCTAGATGGAACAACGATGTCAGCTTGTGCTCCAGTTGCAGTCGTATAGCGCACAAATGGAACATGTCTACCTCCCATCTCCCTGTGTTTCAGCACGGCTACTACAGCAGAACCGTGGTTCTGAGGCTCCTGGAGATGAAGTACAAGTCTCTGGTGAGTGGGTCAGTCTTGACGGCCCTTTTACTCAACACGAAGTCGGGCTTGGTCTTCACCGCCAGAGCAGGGGTAGACTGCCGATGCGAATACCTGGAGGATGACTTGATGGTTCGGCCTATCAGTTCCCCCGAGTTTACCTTTTAGAGCATCCACTGTTTGTCATGCGTATCTCCCTCTCGCTTTCCGACGAGGCGAAAATTGGATTCGCAAATTTGTTTTAGGATTTTCTACGCCGGGTACTCGGTAGCGCAGCTCGGCACAAATCCGAAAGCCGCTTCGCCGTAAACAATTTCCGAGGCGGCCTTTATTTGCCATTACGAACGGTGACTGAGAACTCATTTCTCAGATGATTTCTTTAATCACTTCCTTGTCTAATGGTGTTTGTTTACTTTTTTCTTCTATTTTCGAGATAATGCGAAACGCTAACATTGAAGATTTAAATCGGCGTCCTTGTTCCGCAGATTGCCGCCGCGGTTCAGCAGTGCATTTATTACTTTGAGTCCTGCGACCGAGTTCCAGAGGAGGCGTCGGACGTCACGCACTCCGTGGAGCACCAGCTGATTGGTTTGTGTGAACTTTTTTCTTTGTGTCTTCTCGTTCCCTCTTGCGGAAATAACATGTCTAATTCTGTTCGTTCTTATCGATATGTTATGTTAATTCTGTTCATTTTATCAGTAAATTAAGTCATTTGGTGGAGGGATTCATTTACTAACATATTTGAGCTAACTCTATTAGATTAACTGTCAGCCTCACAATCTAAAATGTGAATTTCATAAATATGGCAGCATTCCATTATATGCTCCCACCCTAACAGTGTGTTATTTTGCCAAAATCCATTTTGACCATTATCGGCATGGTTAAACGAACTTTCTAATACCTAAGCTAATAGCTTTGCTGAGAAGGTTCAGTTTAAAATCCTTAACAAATAAGACACTGTATCAGCAGCAGTTGTTTGTAAGTGAAGCCTCCCCTTTTTTAAAAGTATTCTGCAAGCATCCCAACATTAATATTCAATAAACAGATCTCAGTGTAGACCGTACATTTTCCAGAGTAAACATGAAGTCACAAACACCCAGATAAGACTATCTGTGGGTTATCTTACTAAATGCAAATAATGTGTCTCCAAAGCTGCGTTCATTTATATGAATGTACATTACTAAGCTGTTCAGGCTTCGTATCCCTTACCTGTCTCTCTACATTGAGATTATTGAAACTCGCGTTGCCTGATAGCGGCAATTTGTTCGGGCCCAAATAAATGGTGATGACTTTCGTTTGTGCTCTGAATGTCTTATGGGGGGGCCCGAGTGGATTTCAGCAAACGAAACAAGGCTCGTCGAACGGATCTGCTCTCAATAAGCAAAAGCGCTCTGTTCCATCGCAATCGCTGGAAATACACGACGCGCTCTCGAGTGTTTAAAAAGAAAATTGGTTGCTATTCCCCCTGGCCCGCCCTGCCCCCACACAACCCTCCCCCCCCACCCTTCCAGTTTTGGAATGGCTGCTAGCTTTCCCAGAGCTCTGTGTTGAGTTCACCAGAGGCAGGTTTGAGCGCAGCTGCACAGCTGGCTTCCACGGTAACCTCTTGGAGGTCCCTCCCGCCCGGCTCTCAGTCACTGCTGACAGACCACCAGGAGCTCTGGGGAAAAGGGGCTAAGCAGAGGGACATCTCGCTGCGTGTTGGTATCTGACCGTATCTGACATCTGTCCTTCTGGGCCTGGTTTTCTGTTCTCTCTGGACCGTTACAGAGTGCACTGCCGCTCCCCCCCCACCCACCCCTCCAGCCCCCCGGTCCACGCTATCGTCAGGGTCGAGAGTATCTCGCCCTGGAGATAGCGACCGTCTGCGACCAGGCGCAGCTGCATGGGGACAGGGGCATTGTGGGTGCCGGGTCGGGGGCGGGGAGGTTCGTACCGGGCCTGAGTCAGCGGCGTCCCCTGTGAAGGACAGAGGGCCGTCTAACATTGCGCGGCTTCTGAGCCGAAGAGAAGAGATTCGGGCTCTGTCCGTCCGCCCACACGCACATCGCGTTTCTCCCCGAGAGGGGGAGGGTTTTCAGATTTAAAAATGTGAACGCAGCACACATTTTAAAAATGTGTTTTTTTCGTTTGTCTTATCTCTTGAGTGTCCCTCCTCGTTATGCACAAGGTTTATTTCATTCTTTTTTCTGTTTGCTCCGTAAGCAGTTTGGCCGACCCGGACGGCGACGACGCGGAATTCATTTGCAGCGCCGTTGGGGGAAAAAAAAAAAAAAAAAAAAAAAAACAGATTCAGCGCTCCTTCGCACAAATCAATGCGAGCGTCCCAGAGCTGCCGGGAGGTGTGCTTTTTCCTAAAAAAGAAGATGGCTTATTATTCCCCCCGGCGCGCGTCCCCGTTCGGAGCGGCTAATGGCTTTTCTCGGCCCTCTCGCCGTCCCCGGCGGGCCTCCGGCGGGCCCGAGCGCGGTTTCTCGAACCCGTGCCGACGGCGCACCACGCCATCACCGTCTCTCCCGCCTTCAGCGCCCCCCCCCATTCTCATCTGATATAGTGGAGCTGGACAACTAATAGAAGCCCAACCAAAGGACGTCTTGATAACGTGCCTGTTTCTGAAGCTGTTTAATTTCCCCCCCCCACCCCCGGAATCAAAGCCAGGTGGCTTTGGCATCGTTAGGACTGGGGCGTTTTGCCTGAGAACAGTGTGTGTGTGTGTGTGTGTGTGTGTGCGTGTGAGTGTGCGTGTGTGTGTGCGTGCGTGCGTGCGTGCGTGAGTGTGCGTGCATGCAAGTGTGTGTTATCCAGGGAGCAGCAGTGGGCGTTACCAGCAGCCTTGGATTGCGGGGACGAGGTCGGGAGGGCGAGAGAGAGAGAGAGCGAGGGAGAGATAGAGCGCAGGTGGAGAGAGATGTAGCGGTCCTGCAGCAGCGGCGTGTTAGCGGGGGTTAGAGGGGATTCACACTTTAACGCTCCCGTGCTGAGAGCCGGCCTTATCAGCAGGAGAGCAGTCGCGGCGTTGCTCTCCAGACGGGAAGGTGAGGGAGAGTTCTTAGTTCAGTCAGAGTAACCCCCGATAAGGTTTTTCTGCACACACGCGCCCTTGCCTATTTACCACGCTGCTGCGCATCGGAGATTGCGTTTTACCGAGCGCCAGCAGGGCGTTTAGAACAGTGCTGGGCTCGTAACGAGACGGCTTTGGGTGTAAACAGCTTAGCGTTGCAGCCGGGGATGCCGCTGTAATAACCCTGCACCCTTAACTCACTTCACTGAATGTCCAGCTGCTCATATTGATAACATTATAAACCGCATAAGTCCCCCTTCCAAGGATGTCGACTAATCAAATCAATAACGAGCTTGAAATGAAACAAAAGCGTGCCTTGTGTCTTATGTACTGGCTAAAAAGCAATGTAGACAGCGCCCCCTTGTGTGCGGGAGGCCCACTGCTGGCGGTGCATGGTGCTGTAAGCGTTCAGAGTGTTAAGTGTTCAGTGTCTCCAGGTGGTGCCCAGAGGACGCTGTACACGGCCAAGGAGCTGGAGTACATGTATTTCGTCCACTCCCTCTGCCTGCTGGGAAGGCTCCTCATGTACACCAACGGAAGGAAGCTTTTCCCCATCAGAGTGAAGAAAAGGAAAGGTATGCCTTCCCATGATGCTCTTTTACTGCTTGCAGCTTTCTTTAGAACTCCCTTTTCAAAGAAAAGAACAAAATTCTACAAAATTGTAGTTTTACTATGCAGTCCTCCAGCTCAGCTGCGCAGTCGTTGTGTTGGTGGACTGGACTCTGCGCAGCTGACGTAGGCCAATTTTGTGCCTTGGCTCTTGCCCAGGGCTCTGCCAGTACACTGGTGTCGAGCACTTGGGCCTTCTACTAAAGTTCTACAAATGGAGGCAGCCCTGATAAGGCTATCGCTAAAGTAGCATGCGCGCCATTGCGTTATACAGTATTGTGTCATGAGAAACATTACATTGATACCGAATAATGTCTTTGCAGATCCGGTGACTCTTACAGACTTGATTGCGATCCTTATAAGGACACTGTACCAGCACCCTAAACCGGCACATTGTGACATCTCGCACGCAGGTGGAGTCCCCCGTCCCACCCTAACACACCTCTCTGGTTTAGCAGGAAAAATGATTGGAAAACTTCACCTCGTTATGACGCACTTTATTGCAGTTATTTATGCCAATGAGTACAAGTAGCAATCACCTTTGGGCTGTGTCAGTGATTCTAAGTTCAGCGCTGCTATAGTGAAATAGGCTGTGCCATATCACTGGGCTTGGCATCAGGAATCTCATAGTCATAAAAGGGCCAGATAACCTGAAGCAAACCCTGCTCTTCCTTCCTTACACAGATTAATTAGGTACATTGATTAAGAGGTTTTTCATTAACCGGTTCTGGACAGACGAACATAGAGTGTGACTAAGAAAGTTTTCTCATTAACCGGGTGTGGACAGACGGACGTGTGACGAATGAGGCACATCCTTGTGCAACGCTGAGGAACACGTTCCTCAGGAGTTTTGCTCAGTGAGAATTTCAGGAAGCTGAGCAGACGATGTGTGGTATTTTTTATAGACTCCCTGTCGCCCACCGGTCTGGTGATGGAGGTGCTGCGAACGCTGTGTGACCGCACGGAGTGCGCGGTCGAGTGCCTGTACCAGACCTCCGTGATCGAGACGCTCCTGTGTCCCATCGTCGCCTTGCTCAAAGGAAAACAGGTCGGCGGGATTCAAACACACTTTCCATTCAAGATACAGTAGTTCCCAGCTTAGTTTTCACCCATCTCTGTGATTTCTTCCAGTAAAATTTGCACTCATTAACTTCCCTTATGAACTTTGGCAAATCATCTTATACAGATGTTAGATTTAGTCACAGATTTGAACTAATAGGGTTCTGTTGAATCTCCTAGTTGAATCTCTACCACTATCTGGTAAAAGTACTCACTGACAATTGGAAGCTATTTGTAGCATGTTAGTAAATCTTCATTTTTATGGGACACTGAAGATGCCCATCTCTCAGGTGTGCATCTTAGGTCTCTCAGTGCAGTTATAAGAAGCAGTCCAGTGTGATTCGGTGTCCTCTGTGTCGCGTTTCTGTGCCAATTCATTATGCTCTTATGCTGCAGGCTAAATTGAACTCCCCTGAAACCACGTTGACCCACATAGCTGACATCCTGGCAAGAATCGCCACCACCGAACGGGGACTGTCCCTTTTTCTGTTCGACAGGAACCTAGTTTCCGTTGAGGGACAAAGGTAAGAAACACTTCCCATTTACTGTTTCTTTATTACAGCAATATAATTTCCCTTTACAAAGCATTGTTGTTAACCTGGTATTCTTCGCTAACTTATATATATGATGTACCAATGCAAAATTGTATTATCTTTATTACGATTATGTTTATGATGTGGAAGTCAGTTTCAGTGTTTTCCATTTTAACTGTATATTTTCAGTTCACCACTGACCATTCCACCAATGGATCCCAATATTATAGTATTTGTTCTCATTTTCGTAAGATTAATAATGGCCTTTGTGATTGGCTTGGCCTTGTTTCATACGTTAATAATGTCCTCTGTGATTGGCTCTCTCCCTGTTCCAGTATATCAGTAGCCCATGTGATAGTCCAGTTCACCCAGAAGCTCCTGGCCAAGGAGCTGGCGGTGCTGACGGAGTCTGACACGTCCCCCAGCGTGAGCGGGGCCTTCATCTTCGTCTGCAGACAGATGTACAACACCTGCGAGGGGCTGCAGGAGCTCAGGCCTTACGGCCTGCACGAGTGCATAGCAGAGGCGTGGAGAAAGGTGTGTGTGTGCGTACGTGTGCGTGTGCGTGTGTGTGCGTGTGCGTGTGTGTGTGCGTGTGCGTGTGCATGTGTGTGCGTGTGCGTGTGTGTGTGCGTGTGCGTGTGTATGTGTGTGCGTGTGTGTGCGTGTGTGTGTGCGTGTGCGTGTGTGTGTGCGTGTGCGTGTGCGTGTGTATGTGTGTGCGTGTGTGTGCGTGTGTGTGTGTGTGTGTGTAGTGTGCGTGTGCATGCGTGTTTGTGTGCCTGTGTGTGTGTGTATGTGTGTGCGTGTGTATGTGTGTGCGTACGTGTGCGTGTGTGTATGTGTGTGCGTGTGTGTGTGCGTGTGCGTGTGCGTGTGTATGTGTGTGCGTACGTGTGCGTGTGCGTGCGTGTGCGTGTGCGTGTGTATGTGTGTGCGTACGTGTGCGTGTGTGTATGTGTGTGCGTGTGTGTGCGTGTGGTGTGTGTGTGTGTGTGTGCGTGTGTGTGTGGTGTGTGTGTGTGTGTCGTGTGCGTGTGCGTGTGCGTGTGTATGTGTGTGCGTGTGTGTGCGTGTGTGTGTGTGTGTGTAGTGTGTGCATGCGTGTTTGTGTGCCTGTGTGTGTGTGTGTGTGTATGTGTGTGTGTGTGTGTGTGTAGTGTGCGTGTGCATGCGTGTTTGTGTGCCTGTGTGTGTGTGTGTGTGTATGTGTGTGCGTGTGTGCGTGTGTGTGTGAGAGAGAGCATAAGTGCCCATGCACAGAGGAATGACACAATAAGTTAGTTTTAGTGTGTGGCAGAGAAGCCTCAATATAAAAACTCAGGCAAAAGGGGACATTTCTTTTCTTGTGGGCCTTTAAGGACCAGCATTCTATTGTATTGATTCCATTTCACCCAGACTGAATGATAAACTTTGTAATACATTCTGGTGTACATGACTGGGGACACGAGCATGCAGGGAGTGGCAGACCACGAGTGTGGTTTATCAGCAGACGGATTACGTGCTGACCCATGACTTACTCATGGATAACGGGAGTGAGCAACTGTCTGAAGCTCATTCGTCTTACTCCCTCTCTCCCAGGGATCCAAGACCTTTGCGGTCTCGAGTCCGTCTGTCCGCTCCACGCCCCAACCGGCTATTTCTGATTAACAAAAACGCCCCGGCCAAGTCGGGTAAAAGATTGACTGCTCCCGCACCCACGTTTTTCCATTTTCTCGATAAAATGACCTCATGTTTTTGATAAGGAACGCTCCTACTCCTTCTGGATAAAGAAAAGACGGTCGATAAAAAAGCCGAACAGAGGAGCTTTTGTTGCGCCGCGCGATCGCAGATAAAAGGCCCCGGTCGCTCGCGGAAAAACGACGACCTTGAGCGGACCCCGGGCGCCCCGCCGTCCGTCGGCTGTCGGACCCCGCCGCTCCTCTCCGCGTGCGGCCGCTTGTACCGTAGACGGCGCGGTTCGAGTTGTCCGGCACGCTGCCCGCACCTTTATAAAAAAAGGCATTTTGTCTGTTTGACATTTTAACAATCCCGCGCGGAGAGATAACACGATTCCCTTTTAAATGTAAATTCCCCGAGTCCGTGGGGGGTGCTTTCAAAAGGACTTAAACACGGGGTCTCGTACAGCGAGACGACACCAGGGCCACGGGACAGGTCACTCTTCATCTGTGACAGGCTGAAAGTGTTGAATTGATGACCGGTGGTTACAGCAGACCAATGGAGTTCTCAGTCAGTACATGCTACGCTAACATAAAGGGGCCAACTGTACATTGTGCATAGGCATGTTGTAAAGACATGTGATGCCATTCAGTTAACATCACGCCTTAACTCTGACTGACAGTTGAAAGCAAAATCGCTTCAGAAACGTAGTGTGACAGGTTCGACGATCGCCCAACCTAACAAAACAAAAGTGTAGCGCTTGCATTTGCTTATGAGTCAAAGTCAGAGTTGTTTATGATATACAGAGCATTTTATAGAAACAGTGTTAATGAAGTACTTGGGCTTCCAGCAAGCGGTAAAAAACAATCCTAAAAGCCACAGGTCCTGCCGAAGAGACAGGCCTAATTGTGAAATGGCGAAATGCTCTTGTGACCCGTCGCCCATGCAAGTAAACCAAGTAATCACTAGGAAAGTCCTTAATGGAATCTTCAGCAGGGTTTCAGCTTGACAACTTGAAACGGCAGCATCCCTGAGAATTGCGATTTCCCAGCATGGCACGCAGACTAAACAACATGAAGAAAGAAAACAAAACCTTGGCCTCCAATTTCATAGCTATCTGAAGGGCGAAATGACAGCTACAGGAAGTGGGGAGCTCCCTCCGCTGAGCCCGCGAACAAGGCTTCGGAGAGAGAGGGGGGGGGAGAGACAGAGAGAGAGAGAGACAGAGAGAGGGAGAGAGAGAGAGAGAGAGGCGCGGGGGGGACGAGAGAGGGGCCCTGGCCCCCCGAACCGAAACGGCTCAGACGAAAAACGTAATAAATAATTCCGAAGTTTTCTTTTTTGCAGACGAGCCGCCTGTCGGAGCGGGTTCCCACCCCCGTCCCCGGAGCCACCCCGGGCCCGCTGTCTCAGGAGCGGCAGAACGCGTGAGTGACACTCGCCCGAGTCTTTCCCTCAGGCCAACAAATAATGGAGAGGCCGTATTTAGAACAGGCTGCCGTTCCGAGTGTTATAATTGCCGTCTGGCGCGCGGCGTTAAAGATAGCGAGCTGCGGCGCAGCGGGGACGCCGACATAGCGTAACTATGTGTTACCTGCGTATATAGCGTGTATATATATATATATATATATATATATATATATATATATGTATGTATATAGAGCGTAGCCTGTGATGGTTCTCGTTTGGGAAACGCACGTGTTCAAGTGTTTATGTTTACAGTTTGTGCATTATGGAGCCTGTGCATAGGCTGGTTCATGTTGACAGAAGGAGTAGCGTGTGGTTTAAGCGTTTTACATGAAAGTGGTTGAATGTGTTTTGACCGTGCCATCTCCCTGGCGACCGCAGGCTGGTCTGGGAGGAGGCGCTGCTGGACAACCTGCTGAACTTCGCCGCCACTCCGAAGGGCCTGCTCCTCCTGCAGCAGACGGGGGCCATCAACGAGTGCGTCACCTACATGTTCACCAGGTTCACCAAGAAACTGCAGGTACGGTGGCCCAGCTGGGACATGGGAGTGCCGCCTAGCGCCCCCACTATGTGTTCATCACTAAACTCTGCCGTCAGTGTGGCCCGTATATGGAACAGACTTAAGTAGAGGGATCCAGTTTTATTTTGCTTTTTTCTTCCATAATTTGGAATACCCGGAATGCCCCTTGAGTGAGCATTGCTGTCCTGAGCAGTGAATGTGCACACTCTTATGTCCCCTATGGGCCAGTGACTCAGAGAGATTTTGCTCTAGCTGGAGGATAGCCATACAGTATCTCACTGACTACAGCTCAGTAGCCTGTGGGCACTGGTTGGAGGCTAGCGCATTACCGAGGGAGTTAACGCCATAGTAACCTGTGGAACCCTGCCCAGTTTAAACCACGGATACTCAAATCTGGCCCTCAAGTCCAAATCCAGCCTTGGTTTTCTTTTCTCCCATGTACTTAACTGAACAAACAGTGCTGCTGATTGGCCAGACTGCCCTCACACCTGACTCCCAGGTAAAGGGAGGTTGGAAATTTGAGGGCTGTGATTTGAGTAATAGGGGAGTTTAGGCCCCCCCACCCCTGTCAGAAGGAGGGCATTTGTGTCCCAGCAGTCTAGACGTCCGGTAGAGGCTTTCACGGCGAGCTCCTTTACTGACTTTTAGAAGCTCCTACGTCTGCTTCCCTCCTCCCTCCCAGAAGCGGATATTCCTGGCGGGGCCAGCGCGGCCTGTTCGCAAGGAGACGTCAGACGCCATGTCGACCTCGGCGTGTCGCGTGATTTAGCGACTCTGCTGCCTGCGCACGATCCGGCCCGGATCGGCGCTCGCCCGCCCGCCCGCTTCCGGGCCGACAGCAGCCGACGCGGCCCTCTGGCTCGTCCTCAACTGAACCGCCGAGAACGGCTCGCACGAGCGCGGTGATGAATTTTTAATCGTTGCGTCGGTTTTGCTCGCTTTCCGCCATAAAACGGTAATTATTCTCATCCGTTTTTACATGGCTCTGCGCTTCGGTTAACCGGAATGTATTCCGCGAAGGCCTGTTGTTTTAACGTTGCTATCGCGCGCGCGCACAAGTCTTAAAATCCCTGTTGTTCACTGTACTTAACAAGCAGCCATTAAGGCTCATTACTGTACGCCGTAGGTGCTGCATGAGAGTAAAAATTGAGATGTAAAAATCACCTTGATAATTCTCTAATTCTCCATGATGTTGATGTTAAGCGATTTCTCTTTCCTTATTCGTCTGGTTTTTTTTTTCCTTATTGCGTTCGTGCACTTAAAAAGCGCCGTCTGTTTATGAAGGCGCAGAAAATCTTGAGTCCTGGCCTGCGTTTTCTCTCCACCGTTGTGCTTCTCTGGGGATGGAGCTACATGCTAATTGGAAACTGCCTCCGCGTTTCTACAATCTGTTTCTGTTGCCTTCGACGTGCGTGTTTTTCATTAATCATGCATTGGTTTCGGATTATGTAAGCAAATAGCTGCCGGCCAGTATGAATCACTGTCCGCCCTTTCTCTGTCGAACCGTTGTGTTGTCTTCCCCCCGTCTCTCTCGTTCCAGGTCAGCAGGTGTGAGAAGTTCGGGTACGGGGTGATGGTCACCCAGGTGGCGGCGACCGCGCCCGGCATCGCGGCTCTGCGCAGCTCAGGTAAAAACCGCGGGCCGACCGAGCCGCGTTTCAGAGCGGGAAAAGGCCGAGGTCACGTGACGCGACTGGACCAATCAGACAGGAGAACAGACGAGATTTTGGTTCATTTTACGGTGTTAACACGTCTTCGTGTTTACATGTGTTCAGTTTGGCACGGCTGCTATTTACTGCTGTGACGCCCCTTATCTCAGTCTTACATTCATCTACAGCACCTTTTGAAATGATTCTCAGGAATTTGGACAAATGTATCTGCCCCGTATCTGATATGAATATCTTGCAGTGAATATTTTTCTGCTTAATTAACCCAGCAAGAGAAAAAGTCACGGTTGACTCATATCACCTTCTGCAATTAACGACCCACTGTTATTACAAGTTGTTTTTCGAGGGTTTGTTTAAGATTCGACCCGATTGCAAGCCTTCGTTCGTTCATTTCAGGTTTTGTCCAGGCCATAGTGGTGGAGCTGTGGTCTGCTCTGGAGTGCGGGAGGGAGGACGTGAGGGTGGTCCATCCCAAATCCACCCCCATGGACCCCATCGACAGGAGCTGCCAGAAGGTAGCGCCTCGCGCACGTTTAAGCGCCTCTCCTCGCGCGGTATCGCCGATGCCCCGCGGCATCGTGGGTAGAAGCGAATACCTCGGGATTGGCGCGTAACCCGCGGCCACAGTGCTAATCAGCGCACCTCGGGCCTTCGTGATCTGACGAACGTCACGGCGGCGAGGGCGTCATTTTGACACAGCCTGTTTGTTTGAGTGAAGTCCCAGACGTCGCTCCCCTCCGAGACTGATGGGCTGCGCATGCTAATGAGGCTCGGAAAGAGCGGGAGATGAAAGCCAACGGGTTGAAAGTGAGGGGAGCAAAGGTTTCCTCCTTTCTTTTGTTCTTCCCGCCATTTCGAGACAGAAAAGAAAGTAGAAAATATTGAAGCGTTTTATTTTGATTTGTTTTCGTCTGAATCAAGGGTGATGGTTTTTGATAAATGTTTCATTGTTCTCTGGAGTTTTAATGTCGTCTCTTTTTTTTATTGAACCTCATAAAAAAGTCTCCTTATATGAAAGCGTATTTAGTCAAGTCTTCATAAATATTTTGGTTGATATGTCTGCTGCTTTCAGCTTTCATTAGTGTTTTATGTGTCGGCAAAACTTTGATAAATCCGATCTGAATTTAATCACAAAATAGTTTCTTAAAGCTTTGTAATAAGACGTCCTTATATGACATCTTTTTGACTATCTTAGTTTAAGGCAGTGGTAACCAACTCAGTTCCCGGAAATCAACCACCCTGTAGGTTTTCAGTCCAACCCTAACCTAGTGCACCTTATTCAACAGCTATAGATCTTGTTCAGCTGCTAATTAAGTCAGGTGTGCCAAACTAGGGTTGAAATGAAAACCTACAGGATGGTAGATCTCCAGGAACAGGGCTGGTTTCCACTGGTTTAAGGTATACTATCAAGATATCCATTCCCTATCAATGCAGGAAAATCATGCACTTCCAAATGAATGAAAAATCCTGGAATTGCGTTAGAGTTGTGGACGGTGATGGTAAATGGTAAATGGATGATTTATATAGCGCTTTACCAAAGCGCTTTACAAATGAGCTCTCTTCGCCAGAGCAGTTAGAGGGTTTGGGGTAGGTGCTTGTCAAGGACATTCGTATGCCAGGCGGGTTTGAACGCACCCTCCGATGCAGACAATCGGTCTTACCTCCTGAGCTATATCGCCCTGGGTGATGACGATGATAACCCCGTGGCTCTGACTCAGACGACCCGTACGTGCTTTAACTCCTGGCTGACTCTGTGACTCCGCCCCCCTCCTCCCCCCCCACAGTCCTTCCTGGCCCTGGTCAACCTGCTGTCCTCTTCCCACGCCGTGTGGGAGCTGCTGGGGCGCCAGACGCTGCCCAACAAGGCCCAGTACCCGCTGAGGGAGATGCCCACCTCCATCACCGTGAGTTCCGGCCCAGCGCACCACACCGCGGTTCCCCCCTGGGCCCTGCAATTCAGTGCCGGGGCTGGCAGCCTGCCGCTTAATAGCAGCGATGCTAACTGTGCGCAAGCAGCGATGCTAACAGTATCAGCTGCATAACAGCAAGTTGTGTTCTGACTTGTGCGAAAACCTCAGGGATTCGGTACGTGTGAAACGTGAGGTCTTTTGCTCTCTCGGCTGCAGAATCGGTTTGCACCAAAAGAGGGCGTGCTTCGACCAACTGATCTCAGCAGTGTCGAAGGCCTAGTAACGTATTTCAGTCCAGTTCCTGTGCAATGGATGACTGGTTATGGATGACTGTAGGTTATGCATGTGCACCGTTTCGATACTGTGAACAAAAGGTCTCAGCTGTTACCCATATGCATGTCAACATTTTACTATTTAGTACATTTAAGTACATTTTTTCGTTCCTACTTTAAAACCGTATACAGATTCTTTCCCCCTAACTGTACCTGTTACCTGTTTTCAATATAGCAAATCCATAATCCGTGTGCTAAACGTATTGAATGGATTGATTGGGTTTTCATTTCCCCTTTTATTTCCCTATAGGACTTAATGGACAGGCTGGTTATAATCAATTCAGATGCGAAGATCCACTCGCTGTTCAACTACGAGCAGTCCCACACCTTCGGCTTGAGGTAAGGTAGAGTGAGATAGCCAGAGAGCCTGAACCCTGAATACTACATGCGTTTAAAGACTGACCTCCTGATTAGCATTCTGTGAGTTGAGCTCATTCTTCTCCAGATCATTATGGGATTCATTGTGCCGGCATGATTGTATTGAAGCGCCTGTCTGGTATAATAATTATTGTCTTTGTATTAAGTACACCTATTTCTATCTTAGTTCTTATAGAACATATAATATGTCTGTAATCGTGCATATAGCCTAGTTTTTTTTTCCCCCAAAGGTGATAGGAAATTATAATAGCATAATCACCTCAGTATGTATAAGTAAACTTTACCCTCTAACATTGCCTGGCAGGATGGCAGAAAAGCGAACGCGTATCTGGTTTTCTTTTAAGCGAACGGAATATCGTCTGGCAAGTGTGCTTGCAACCAAGCAGCGTGATGCTTAAAATAAACAAGGTGGCGCTGAAGAAACATCGGGGGACCCCTCAGAAACTCTCCGAGACCAAACTTTCTTCATCTGCTTCGGTTTAAAACGCCGATAAACGACTTGTGCGCTTCTGTCTGGAGGACTGCGGCCGCTCGCCGCGCGCTCTCAGTTCCCGTGGCGACGAGCGCAGGCGGGAAGCGATTTTCCTGCGCTTCCCCCCCGTGGGTAATGCCCTTTTCTCCCGGCGGTACCGCGCGCGGGCACGTACCGGTCGCGCCGGAGTCCCCGGGGGGGGCAGAGCGGGATGGCGGGTTCCTCAGCGGCCTCCCGAGTCGCTCGCGAAACGGCTCGTTATCGCCGAGCGGGGTGCGCTCCGGCCCGGCGGAGAGGAGCTCGGCGTCACGCCGCGCCGCCGCAGGACCGCCGAGCCACCGCATGAGCGCACATGGCCACGCCTCTGCGCCCGCGGCGACATTTAAAGCTCCGTCACGCGCCCGCCCCCCCCGATGCCCCACGTACACCTCGCGGCTGAAAGCCCGAGGACTGCCAAGACAGTAAACGCAACAGTAGAGATGGGGGGGAGGCCAAAAGCGATTATGCGCGCGGTTACGGCGTCGGCGCGGAGGCGCGGCAGCTGGCGCGTTTACGGCGGTGTAAAGCGGCGCCATTAAAGCGGGGTGTTTTGTTTTGGAGAGCTGGGGCATAAATAATGCAGAGCGCTGCGAGCGCAGGCTCTGAGAACATTACTCCACACTCAGACGCTCCCTGTTTCCTCCGGCTCACAAGTGGCCCTCGTGGAGAGGCATCACATGGCCCTCCACCGCTTCGCTCTCTCACTTGGGGGCGTGCCAAGTGGTAAAAACAGCGGCCGAGTGTCTCTGTAGTGGAGTGTAACTGACGGGGTTGAGTGTCTCTGTAGTGGAGTGTAACTGAAGGGGTTGAGTGTCTCTGTAGTGCAGTGTTCCTGAAGGGGTTGAGTGTCTCTGTAGTGGAGTGTAACTGACGGGGTTGAGTGTCTCTGTAGTGGAGTGTTCCTGAAGGGGTTGAGTGTGTCTGTAGTGGAGTGTAACTGAAGGGGTTGAGTGTCTCTGTAGTGGAGTGTTCCTGACGGGGTTGAGTGTCTCTGTAGTGGAGTGTAACTGAAGGGGTTGAGTGTCTCTGTAGTGGAGTGTAACTGAAGGGGTTGAGTGTCTCTGTAGTGGAGTGTAACTGAAGGGGTTGACTGTCTCTGTAGTGGAGTGTTCCTGAAGGGGTTGAGTGTCTCTGTAGTGGAGTGTTCCTGAAGGGGTTGAGTGTCTCTGTAGTGGAGTGTTCCTGAAGGGGTTGAGTGTCTCTGTAGTGGAGTGTTCCTGAAGGGGATGAGTGTCTCTGTAGTGCAGTGTTCCTGAAGGGGTTGAGTGTCTCTGTAGTGCAGTGTTCCTGAAGGGGTTGAGTGTCTCTGTAGTGGAGTGTTCCTGAAGGGGTTGAGTGTCTCTGTAGTGGAGTGTTCCTGAAGGGGTTGAGTGTCTCTGTAGTGGAGTGTTCCTGAAGGGGTTGAGTGTCTCTGTAGTGGAGTGTTCCTGAAGGGGTTGAGTGTCTCTGTAGTGGAGTGTAACTGAAGGGGTTGAGTGTCTCTGTAGTGCAGTGTGACTGAAGGGGTTGAATGTTTCTGTAGTGGAGTGTTCCTGAAGGGGTTGAGTGTCTCTATAGTGGAGTGTAACTGAAGGGGTTGAGTGTCTCTGTAGTGGAGTGTTCCTGACGGGGTTGAGTGTCTCTGTAGTGCAGTGTAACTGAAGGGGTTGAGTGTCTCTGCAGTGGAGTGTTCCTGAAGGGGTTGAGTGTCTCTGTAGTGGAGTGTTCCTGACGGGGTTGAGTGTCTCTGTAGTGCAGTGTAACTGAAGGGGTTGAGTGTCTCTGCAGTGGAGTGTTCCTGAAGGGGTTGAGTGTCTCTGTAGTGCAGTGTTCCTGAAGGGGTTGAGTGTCTCTGTAGTGCAGTGTTCCTGAAGGGGTTGAGTGTCTCTGTAGTGCAGTGTTCCTGAAGGGGTTGAGTGTCTCTGTAGTGGAGTGTTCCTGTGGTTTCAGTGGCTCTCCATGGTGTAGTGTGTGTGGGTTTCTGTGCACGGAGTGTTTCTGGGGGTTTAGCTGTCACTCTGTAGTGGTGTTTTCCTGCAGCAGAGCGTCTCTGCCTGCTTATTCTCATCACACTGAAGGGTAGCTCTCGCAGTGCTCTCCGGTGCACATTCGAGGGCTGTGCCAAAGAAAGAGTTTGGAGGAAGGAGTACACAGTGTTCTTTTCAGACCTGTTGTGCTCTGGTGTCATTCTCCGGGGAGAATAACTGAACGAAGTGGGGGGAAAATGTGTGCCGTCTAAAATGAAAATGTAGCCAAACAAGCAGGACCTCAGAAAATGCATTTTCTCGCCTGCGTTATTTGGTAATGACGGAACCCATAGTGCCCGTGGATAATTCTGCTTTCAGCACAATTTGAGCCTCGCGGATGATTGCGGCTTTGGAGAAAACGTCTGGGGAAAATAATCCCTTAATTTGATCGAAAGGCCGACCCCATCGGCGCTTAATAAAATGATTGCGTCTAACAAAGCGAGCCGAAACGCGGGCAAAATTTGTTTCGTCTACGCACGGGCGCAGCCGCCGCCTATTAAAAAGCAGTCTCTATTACGGGAACGCCAGAAGGGACGGATCGGCGCGTGCTTTACTGGGCCTGCTCCCTGCCTGAGGGGCAGTTTGATTTTGAAACGAAAATGTTTCTCTCGCCCCGGTCGGGACGCCGGCGGCGAAGACCGGCGGGAGTAGAGCGGCGTCGGATGAAAGGGAAGATGCGGAATTTCCCTCCCGAGAGCCGGTCTCCGCGAAATATGCAAAACGGATCAATTAAAAGCTCTTGTTTCGGAGAGAAATGGTTCCTGTTTACAAATGGGAGGAGGGCTGATTTACATGAACCGCCGTTCGGGTTTAATTTCGCGAGTCTTGCGGCGCGCTTTCCACCGCGTGGCTTCAGACGCAGCCTGATGGCAGGGGGCTCGCTTTGCCGAGCCTTCGATCCCACGCTGCTGTACAGAGACGGTCGAGTCCCTTCATTGGAAGAGTTCAGTGGCGGTGTGTGACACGCGTGCACTAAGAACCCTTGGTTCGCATTCATCACTGTGACATGGGTTTCTCAGGGCCAAATGGAAAGAGCGCCCTCTGCTGGCCAGTAAACACTTATTCTTGTCTGAGACGTTGATCTGCTAAACATTTGATATTTGGAGATATCTCTCTCTCTCTCTCTCTCTCTCTCTCTCTTGCTCTCCCTCCCCCTCTCTTTCTCTCTCTCTCCCCCCTCTCTTTCTCTCCCTCTCGCTCGTTGTCTCTTTCTCTCTCTCTCTCTCTCTGCCTTATTTTAATGGTAAACATGAAAGGCTTTGTGTTCATTTGTTTCATAAGGCTGTGTTCTCCATTATCTTAAAGGGCTGCGCCACAGTGTTTCCTGTCCTCTGTGCAAACACTATACAAACAGGACTCTTCAACAGTTAAAGAGTGCCTGCTGGGAAACTCTTGCAGTTATTGTTTTACTCTTAAGAAATGCGTATTTAACAGCAATTTAGGCACCGCCGTTGTCAGGCGCTTTTGAAATGGCCGCATCGCTGAGCACTGGGTAACTAGACTGCCTTTTTCAGCCGCACATCGCAGGTATAGTTGGGGAAATATGATTTACGGTTGTGTGTGACCTCCATAAGATGTGCGGCAGTGTGGAGTTGTGGACCAGGCTCTGCAGTGTAATGTGTTCGGTGGGCTGCAGGTTCACCTTGTTTTCATTTGCTGAGTTGGCTGTAGGTTCCAGTGAATGAGAATCACCGTTGGCAGAGGCCCAGCCGAATGCTGAGCGTCACCCCCGTCGCTCGGTCGATGTTTCTTGGAATCGTTCACGCGAAACGTGATGTGCGAACGGCTCCGTGGCCGTCGTTCGGTCGCGTCGGGTCAAATCGGTCCAGCCGTTACTGAGAACAGAGCGGGTCTCGACCGTCCGGATCATTCCGCCGCTCGCGATCCCTATCGCTGATCGAAGCTGCCGGCGGGTGCAGCGCACGCCGAAGGGAACTGGCCAATCACGCGAGACCGTCCGCGGGCCACCGTCGGAGCGGGAACCCGCTGTCGCTTAACGGCTTCGAGGAGCGCCGAACCTTTTCACGGCCACTCGTACCCTTTTCACGTCGCGTTTATGTATTTTCCTGTTTCCGTTCTTTTTTTCCCCGGATAGTTCCTGCTAGCGTTACACCCACACGCGAGCTTTGTTTTGTGATTTATTACTCCCTCTGCCGTGGAGCTAATGCAGAAACCCGGTTTCCCGCGGCTCGGTTAAGGGCTCCGTTCTCTCTATTTATGCAGAGCAAATTTGATTTACTCCTCTGAGGGGCGTCGCGATGTTGCCGGGCGATAAGTCAGGACGGCGGAAACGCATCACGGCTCCTCGGAAAGACGACTTCCATTACTTATCGGAGGAGACTTCGGATGAGAACAAAGTGGTTTTAAGCGAGGTATTAAAAATGAAATGTTTCGAAGGGCAGGTTCCCGCTATAACTTCTTTAAGTGCTGTGGATTTCAAGGCAAACAATTTACCTTCGCGAAGCGCCAACAGAGATTTTTCATTATTCGGTTTTTTTATAAAGTGGCTTCCTGCAGTGGCATTTTCTTTTTTTTCCTTTTTCTTTTTCTTCCTGGAACGGACTTTAAGTGAATAATAGCGTTCGAAGTCTCCCAGCATTAAGGGCTCATAATTGTGGGTTACGTGGATCAGAACTGAGTCGCAGTTGTGCGGTTGAGAATGTCTGGGATTACCAGCAGGATTTTCAGTGGTCTCGTAGGCATTGTGGAGCGTGCGGCGGCCTATCCGTCAGTGTCAGATTTTAACAGTATTAGCTTATTATCTGGTGATGTGCGCTCTGTGTCCCCCTTCCAGACTCCTGAGTGTGACCTGCTGTAACTTGGACTCTCTGCTCCTGCTGGAGTCGCAGTATAAGATCTCTGAGATATTGCTCCAAAGCCAGAGGGACAACATCACCGACCCCGCTGCCGGCGAGGGGTGGGTAAAGCTTTCTCTTTTCCTTTCTGGAATTTTCTTTTTCCAGCGCTCGCTTCTTCTTGAGGTCTGCTTGTCATACGCAGTCGCTGCAGGCAGACTGCGGTTGCCTGATCAGCCAGAGGAGGCGCTCTCGAGCAGCGAGGTGGAGAACACCCTGGCGGCCGAAAGCCCCTCCCTCTCTGTGACCCACTGCAGCCAATAAAGGGCCGCCTCACGAGGCTGCTGACCAATAGGCACTGGCTCAGTCCGGGTTTGGTTCAAGACTGTTCAAGACATGCCCTCTGTCCACGGTTGTGGTTGTATGAAGTTAAAGTTAAAACAAGATAAATAAAGTAATTTTACTTTTTGTAATTAAAGTATTACAATTCCGGAAGCGTGACAAAACTCATTTATTATTTGTGAAACAAAACTTTGGCCTTTTTTTTGCATTTCTTTTTTTAAAGTATAGTTCTGTTCATAAACACACTCTGATGGCACATTTGGCTTGGACACTTGAAGCATTTCTTCCTCCGGGACATTTGGAGTGACATTTTTAAAGTTTGCCTCCAACTGTTTTATTTAGAAACGAATGGCAGCAGGAAATTAACTGTAGAATTATGGCTGCCGAATGACATTATTTGAAATGGGGCCACAGCAACCGCGCTAGCCCTTTAAAGCTCAAAATGCGCGATTTTCTGAATATGTCAGTAATGGATTTTGCTGCTCTCTTCCCTGGATATGAATTTAAATTGTGCTGAATTGTCCTTCTGACGGAATAACAGGAAATGAATGGCACTTTAGGGTGCTTGTCTATCAGCCTATTCCAGATATCTATTCTTGGTGGGGGAGGGGGAGTACTGACATTATTTGTGCTGTTCGATTTATTTATTTATTTTTTACATGCCGGCTACAAACTATCTTCTTTGCCAAAGTGCTAATAAGCATCCTTTTTTTGCAGCTGAGAAAGCGTAGATTTCAAAGATGGCGCACTAATGGCGATCTGAACGGTGTCATGGCTGCCGTTGTTCATTGCTACCATTGCCGCGTTTCCTGATGGGTTCTGTTAAATTATTTACGTTAGGTCTGTTTCTCCGCAGTGACTTCATCATCGACGGGCTGTCCGTGGAGAGGAACCACGTCCTGGTGCGCGTCAGCA
The DNA here is from genome assembly GCF_018555375.3 of Anguilla rostrata. Taxonomy (NCBI): domain Eukaryota; kingdom Metazoa; phylum Chordata; class Actinopteri; order Anguilliformes; family Anguillidae; genus Anguilla; species Anguilla rostrata. Next base: position 47,496,029 of record NC_057938.1, read on the forward strand.
CGGTGGGGGGGCCGTCCGAGCGGAGGCTCCCCCCTCGGGGGCTGCAGAAGGTGAGCTCTCACCCCCCTCAGACCACTGCCCCAGGCCCGTTCTGTCCCATCTCAGCCCTTCTTAAAACTCTGTCAGAAACGTTCAAACCCCAGCCCAGCAATGCAGCTTCGACTGGGACTTACCTCTGTAGCATTGGGACACAGTTGTCTTTGCCTTATATGGAAGAGGTGAGTTCAACTTCCTTGAGGTGGCTTCCTTGATTGGACCACTGGTTGAACTCCTCCTGAAAACGACCACAGGCTACCGGTTATGGGCAGTTGATATATGGGTATTTTTATAACGATAAGTGCTCGCTCTTCTGCTGCACTCTGTGACACTGTATAGTGCTGAATGTAGTCACTGGGTTTTTAGGAGAGTGCGTCAGAGGAGCGTAATGTGTTTCAGCTGCGAGGGTCCTTACATGGTAATGTTTAGCATAACAGTTGGTTCAAAATTCGCTCACTCTCTCAGTCCTAATTGGGGAAAAAGGAAGGGTAAAACACGTTCAGAGAGTTATTGATTGTCAGTAGTATTGCCATGGTCACCGCGTTTCATTTTGCTCAAAGAACCAGTAATGGCTTCTCAATTCATGCTGCCTGCACCATATTATGGGAGAAAGACTCTACCTCTGCTCCTATTCCACCATACAGGTGCATAAGTAATGAATAAGTTATTGCGGGGGCCGGTGGATGAAATTCATAACCGGGGAGCTGTATTTTACTGCAGGTTTCCCGCTGCAAAGCTATGAAAGCGCGTGGACGTTTCAATTTAACAGCACGACACGTCTTCTCCCCGGGTTTCCATCGTCGAGATCGATCTCCTCAACGGTGAAAAAATAAAAAATAAAAAAAACCTGGCCGTTCGGCCTGCAGATTGTTCAGCAAATCGCTCGAACCCTTCCGCTCGGCATTTTGCACCCGCGCGCGGTTTCCACGGATACGGCCGGCTGCGTTTGAGCCTCGACAGCCGTACTCCGTGGACCGCGCGCGGGTGCCTGGGGTCTCTCCGCCATTTTACAAAGGGCGCGCTCTCGCACGAAGACCGCTGAGCACGGGTCAGCTGCCGGGGAAGACATTTGTCGCCGTCGCCGGGGGAAACGGCACTTGTGAAGTGACAGTCAAGAAGTCAGGAAGATAAACAGTGGTGTGGAAAAGCCCATTAACGCTTGGAGTAGGTTACACTGTGTCTCCTAGAAACCGAACCAGAGTGCAGGTTCCCCCATTTACTCTATAGCACATCATCACCAATGTCTGACTGCCATGTTATTTTTATTATTATTGTAGTTCCATCATTCCATATAATTTCCCCTTTTAGGCACTGACTCCATTGTACATGCCAAGTGTATTTCTGTGTAGGGTACTGAACCTTACTATGACCCTTTGGACACGCTGTGCTTCTGCCTTTTAGGGCACTGACCCGTATCCTTGGCCAATGTTCTCATCATACCCGCTGCCCAAGCATTACATCATCGATGCCCCCAGGACACCTCGCGGCAAACAGGGTAAGAACAGATCTCCTCCCCCTTTTGTTAATCATCCATTGTGACATCATAACAAGGCTGCACCGCTGTTATTTTAGTCATGCTATCGGTCTCAATGTTGGTGCACGATGGTTTTCTTTCTGGAATTCTCTAAAGAAGACAATAGAGAGTAGAACTTAAGAGCAGCCTGCATTTCTTTGTTGGGATGTTTCACTTTTTAATCATATCGAGTAATGAACAGTTTATAATGGGTACATAGCAGTGTGTAACAGAATATTTATATGGTTACTTTTTCCACATTTATTATAAACCATATATATCCATTATAAACTGGCATGTCGGTAATGTTGTTTAAGCACCACAGAAGTAAATAGCTCAGTCGGTAAGAGTAAAACTCGCATTTGTCAGCTCAGCTGAAGTTAAGGACAGCATTGCGAGGCATTTGGTTTTAACACCAGCCTTAATCTGCAACTCGACTCAAAAATGGGTGTCCTGACTGTTTTACGAGCGGGCCTCGATTGAGTCGCGCGCATTTGGGGCCGTCGAAGCGGAAACTGAAATGGCGTTGGGCGCCGGCCGGGGTTTTTGGAACGGAAGTCATTAGCGAGGCGGGCTGAGGAGAGATTCCGAAGCGTAACCCGCCGGAGCCGACGGAGCGAGCTGACGATCTCTCGCGGGCGAAACGAATCCTCCTCGCCACGGCGAAGCGCCGTTCCGTGATGTCACTCTGAGTCAGCTCCTCGGTTTCCCCGGCGATAACGCGCTCGCTGATTTATTCACAGTTTTCCCCCCGCTTCTCAAAACAGTGAGAAAATACTTCTCATCCCCTGGGCCAAACATAGAAGACAGTCATTAATATGCGGCAGTTAACTCTAATGCACCTTATGCTTTGAAGCTGTATGGAGACTCGCCGAAAATGCCTGAGAATACAAACGGCGTGCTGCTGCCTGTTTTTGAAAAGCTAACAGTGGCTCGCTGTTTGTAAGAAACACGCGGGGTCACAGGCAGGCCTAATGAGCTATCATTGCCACGAGCTCCTCCCCGCCTCAAATCTAAATCTTGACCTTTGAAACGCTGTTAGAAGCACCTCGCGTTTGGCTGCTTGAAAAGCGGTAGGGGCCCAGAGGAAAGAGGGTGTGCTGCGATGAATACGAATGAAGGCGTTTTCTCCCCCGAACCTCTCTCCCCTGCCCAGATTCGGAGATGAGCGCCTTTTTGGCTGGTGCCCCGAGGGACGAGGAGAAGGAGGGAGACTGGATGAGGAGCTGCAGGAAGCTGTTCTGCAAAGCCATGACCAGCAATTCCAACATCGTCTCAGGCAGCGGTGTGTTTCGGCTTCGTCATCATCACCATCATCATCGTCATCATCATGATCGTTATAATTGGGATTTTCAACATCGTGCCTCAGATGGATAATGAGTCTGTTTGTGAAATCTTGTGAGCATGTACACAATGTGATGGTTTATACAATTGCAAGCAGAAGGCCGCTTTACATTTCCCGATGCCAAATTACAGCTGAATTAAAGAGCGTTTGAAGTGAATCAGGCCAACATATTTCAGCGCTCACGTGCCCAGCTCACTGTTCATATGGCCCGTAGGTTTTCCGCTGTCTTGCGTATCAGCCGTTCCATGGCTCATTCGGGCAGGCAGTTCTATCGGTCAGGTTGAGTGTAAGTATGCGGGTACTTCACGTCCGCCCTGCCCCCCCCCCGGAGTTTCCAGAGCCCGAGTCCGAGGTCAAGGCTCGAGACGCCTCTGCGTATCGGGTGGTGTAGCGGAGGGATGTCGGTGTAATTAACCGTAGGTTTTGTATTCGCGCCGTGGTAATGGACGGTTGTTGACATTTCAAAGTCCATTAAACGTTCGACGAATTCATGGCTAATGCTCTTTCTGCGTCTGCACTATTCACGAATGGACAATCAATTGTTTAGCGGATGAAATATTAGCCCATTGTCAAGCACTCTGTAGCAGGGACGTTAGTCTTCATGTGAACGTGTGTTGATGCTACACGAGGACTCTGCATATCTGCTAACTAACGATAAGCACATTGTAGCACTATGAGTTTGGAGAAAGGATGACGTTCCTTTCTTCAGTATACGATGAATATCTATCTTTTGATGAGATTTGTTATTTTTTCCCCAGTTTCTCTTGACTAATATTACAGACTGAGTTGTGCCTCCTTTTGTGCAAATGCTCAATGTTGGCTACTCACAGTACAGAATGTTCTAGCACACACCAAGAAGTGCATAAAGCCAGAAATGAGTGTAGTACATGCAACGGGATGTTTGTGTTAAGGGCAGGTTGATTCCGCTTCGTTGAGGTTGTGTGAACCTCCTGCGGGTTTACAGCCCCTCGTTCTCCGAACGCTTCGCGAACACCACTCTCAGCCCAAGGTTCGCCCGTTCGCCCGAATGGCGAAAGCTAACGAGGGAAAACCTGAACGACTAGCGTACACAATACCCGAATTGGGTTTTTCAGTGCCACCAAATTTCTTCGTTCATCGACAGTAGCGCGCTGAAAACGAAGGCCTCCCGGTGTCGTCGCGGTTACGAGAGGAGAGGCGCACGCTGCAAAGCCGTGACTGTTTCTTTTCTCCTTCAGGAGTGAATAGGGGGGAAAAAAGCAGCTGATTGCATTCCCATATCCCCCGCCTCGAGAGCGACAGCATCGGTGTAGCTGTGTTAGGACAGCCAAGTGTATGGCTGGAATATCTATCTGCGTAGGCTCATTACGTTACAGGCATTAAGCAGATGCTCTTATCCAGAGCGTATTACACAAATTTTTTTTACATAGCATTTGCATTACCTTGCTCAAGGGTACGACGGCAGTGTCCTACCGGGGAATGGAACCTGCAACCTTTGGGTTACAAGACCAACTCCTTACCCATTATGCTATGCTATGCGACGCTCTGGTGTTCATAAATGCCAGCCCTGCTCTTCTGTCCCCGCAGTGCTAGCTGACTTACTGGAGAAGACGGTCTCCCATCTGGCCGCCTCGCCAACTGACTGCTTCTTTCCACCCGTGGAATACAAAGGTCAGTCCAAAGAGGCAAACCTAACCCTAACCCATCACTGCAATGTGCTGAAAATACATGGGCTGTCTTTCATTTGTAATGATGAATAACACATAAGGGCATAAAATAAATATATTGCAATATAAATGTGGCAGTAATATGTGTAGTTGCCCATTGTGATGAGTTGCAATATGTTGCCAATATATTTTATTTCTAGCTTTAAAGAATTGTGGACTTTAAAGAAAATGTTATGCTGTGCAAGCTACATGGTTCTGAAAGTAACAGTGATATAGAAGAAAAAAAACTTATTTCATCTTGAAAATCTAGAATCAGCAGATTCCACAAACAGAATTATTTAGAAAATATACAGATAGCACAGACTCCATCGGGCTTTAATTTATTGAAGATAGCAGTTTTGGTTCTGGATAAGGAAAAACATTTCATATATCGTACATTTTATTCATTTTCTGCTTGAGAATATCCCTGCGGAGCAATGAATTCAAGAAAATAGAAGAAGAAAATCTGTCAAATTTCCTTTGGTTGAGTTCCACTGCTGCCCTCTTCTTAATGGCAGCTGTCCTTTCCTCCCTCCCTGACCAATCATTCCAATTTATTCCGAGCCTTTTTCCCCTTCGTTTGAAATCCTGGTAATAGCTAGTTGCACCGCAAGCCTTCTGATGAATATGTCCTATTTTTACTTCCTCCATTTGAGATTCAGGAGCTGCGACGGGCACAGCCTGGGGGCGTGAGCACTTTGATTGGTCTCCTTATTGGCAGACCTGCTGACTGGGAAAGTTTGGCCTGCTAAACAACCTTTTTTCCCCCTTTTTTGTGTCCTCTCAAGTTTACAGTTATGCCAGTTGCTATAGGAGCTTATTTAGTTGCTACAGGAGCTTATTTGACCTGTCTGCAGTATTATGCAACGTGTCTCATGTACTTATGAAAACTTGGCAGTGTCATGGGCGTATATTAGCTAGTCTATCCTAGACTAGCTGCTGGTTAGATCATTTACTTGATCATTGGCACAGCTTTGGCTTCATTATCAATGATGAGTTTTCACTTCTTAATTACTGAAATTATCTCAGTGTTTTGTTTAGCAGTGAAAAACTAATAGAAATCCACCCCACCTCCCCAAAAAAAACAAAATAGTAATAATAATGTTGTTACCAAACCGGCTAAATCCAGTCTACAGGACACTAGCTACTGAGAGCCCTGGTTTTTTTAAGGAAGATGGCATCCATACTGTAGATGATGACATACTGTTCAATCACAGCCATTTAATGCTCTACATATTAGTGCCTTTGTCCTTGGGGAATTGAAATTAGAGCACAGCGTTTTTAGTCTAGCAACTCTGATACTCTATTAATTCAGCCAGTCAATCAGTAAGTCTGAGTGGCACTATCGTTTACATTACATTACATTACAGGCATTTAGCAGACGCTCTTATCCAGAGCGACGTACAACAAGTGCATTAGTTCAAGGTGCAGAGGTGCAAAAGAAACACACTAGAGTGAAGTAAAGATCGTAGTGCCAGAAGTGACCACATAGATCAGGACTCCAACCCTGTAGAGTAACCTGTTCAGCAAACAAACAAACAATCCTGCCAAGTACAAACTAGCACTGAAATCACATTTGCCTAATCAGAATCAGGCAAAAACAATCCTGCCAAATAAAAACTAACGTGATCGTATTTACGCTTAGTCACAACCAAGACTGCACTTTCAGAAAGCCTCAAAAAAACAAGCCCAGTTGTTTACTTGTACAGCAAAGCGAGCCTTTTAAAAGCAAAAAAAAATAAAGTCTGTACTCCGAAGTACTTAGTTCTGTCTCATCTTTCAAGTTGCTTTAGTCCCCTTGAAGCTCAAAGCTCCGTGATGAAAGAACACGGCTGTTTCTCCATCACTGCGGGCCTCAATGATGGCATCAACATATATTTAAGCTTGAAAGCTCCACGGAGATAATGCAGAGCCTACGAGATTCCGTCATTAATTCATGCGAACAGGATTTTGTAAACTTCATAGATATCTCACTCAGTGCACTCTCCTATGTATTATTTAGTGAAACACACAACGTTATTAGCATTTTTTATTTTTTTTTACTTTTGCAATGAAGTGAAGACTAAAATTTACAATACCCAGAAAGTGTGACTTTGTTATATATCGAATTACTTCATGCATTCCTGAAATTTCACATGAAGGTCTGAAGTAATAGACAGCTTTTCTTGAACTCCCAGCCTTTCCCTTGTGTAGGCACACAGTGTCCGGTGAGCGCATTCGCACCAGGGGTTGTGTTTGAATGACTTCATTAGGCGGGTCAGACCGGCCCTTTCCCCCGTAGCGTTCAGACACCAGGCCTGACATCGAAATCAATAACAGGAATGTACTGCATTTGTTCTCTTCTTCTCTTCCATTCTGCGCTTCCCTGGCCGAGTAGGGAAGGCGGAGAGGCAGCGCGGTGCCTGTTGAGGGTTCGAAAGCGCTGCTGTATTTTTCCGGGGAGGCTGAAACGGACGTTATGAAAAGAGGCGGGAAACCTGCGGAGGGAAACTCCCTCTCCGCCCGCCTCACCTGCTCTCTGCCCGTCTGCGTCTGCGTATCTCTCCCCCTCTCGCTCGCTCTTCCATTTCTCCGTTCCCTAAATGATCCGCCGGGGGAGCAGCCTTCACCGCCCGCTCGGCTCGCTCCACTCTACCCGCTCGGCTCCTCCTCTACCGTCCACTACGTCGTGTCATCGCCCGCGGTCGCCCACTCTACCGCTCCTCTACCGCTCTGTCATCGCCGTCGCTCGCTCCACTTACCCGCTCGTGTCATCGCCGCTCGGCTCGCTCCCTCTACCGCTCGTGTCATCGCCCGCTCGGCTCGCTCCCTCTACCCGCTCGGTCATCGCCGCTCGGCTCGCTCCACTCTACCCGCTCGTGTCATCGCCCGCTCGGCTCGCTCCACTTACCGCTCGTGTCACGCCCGCTCGGCTGCTCCACTCTACCGCTCCACTCTACCGCTCCACTCTACCCGTCGTGTCATCGCCGCTCGGCTCGCTCCACTCTACCCGCTCGTGTCATCGCCGCGCTCGGCTCGCTCCACTCTACCGCTCGTGTCATCGCCCGCCTCGGCTCGCTCCCTCTACCCGCTCGTGTCATCGCCCGCTCGGCTCCTCCCCTACCCGCTCGTGTCATCGCCGCTCGGCTCGCTCCACTCTACCGCTCGTGTCACGCCGCTCGGCCGCTCCTGCCCCCGTGTCCCCACCAGCTCGGACTGCTCCCTCTACCGCTGTGTCATCGCCCGCTCGGCTCGCTCCATACCCGCTCGTGTCACGCCGCTCGGCTCGCTCCACTCTAACCGCTCGATTGTCACCGCCGCTGGCTCGCTCACTCTACGCTGGTCATCGCGCGACTCGGCGCTCCTCTACCCGCTGAGTAGCCGCCGGCTCGCTCCAGTTACCCGCCGTTCAGGCTCGGCTGTCCCTCTACCCTCGTTGTCACCGCCCGCTCGGCTCGCTCCACTCTACCCGCTCCACTCTACCCGCTCGTGTCATCGCCCGCTCGGCTCGCTCCACTCTACCCGCTCGTGTCATCGCCCGCTCGGCTCGCTCCACTCTACCCGCTCGTGTCATCGCCCGCTCGGCTCGCTCCACTCTACCGCTCGTGTCATCGCCCGCTCGGCTCGCTCCACTCTACCCGCTCGTGTCATCGCCCGCTCGGCTCGCTCCACTCTACCCGCTCGTGTCATCGCCCGCTCGGCTCGCTCCACTCTACCCGCTCGTGTCATCGCCCGCTCGGCTCGCTCCACTCTACCCGCTCGTGTCATCGCCCGTGATTGACGTTCTCAGAGGGTCCCGAGACCAGACCTGCCATTTTGCGGCGCGGAGCCATTTGCGGGGGGGGGGGGGGTTAACCCTTTACGCGCGTCTGCCCCCACCCCACCCCACTGAATGCTCCTCGCGGTATCATCTGTCAGAGTTCCATAAACGGCCGATTACAGATGTGCATTCGTCTCCATTAAACCGTGATTGCGGTCGCGCGGGCTTTTAAGACGGAGACACGGAGGCGAGGGCAACCCTCGGCGCTGAGAGGACAGCGAGAGGCGCCCAGGGTTGATTTCACACGCTCTTCAAGGGCATTCGTGTTTAAAGCCTCTGTTTACAGCGCTGTTAAACCGCGTCCGCCATTTATTTCGCGCTTTTACGGCGCCTTACGACACGTTAGCGAGCGGCGCCCGTTACCGCGGACCGGACGCGGCTTCGCCACGCTACACTGGACCCGTGGGATTGAAACTGATGATGGTGATTATTGATGACCGGCCGACACGCCGGAAACCCCCCAGTAACTCCTTCCTGCTTTATTGCCGTTTTACAGCAGCGGATAGCGGCGACCGGACGCGTAGCCTGTCACCTGTGGAGCAGCTGGGGGTGCAGATGTCTGTCAGGTACCGTGTTGCGCCACCGCCACCGCCTCCGACGACAAAGCACCGGCCTGAGCTCGCCGCTTTCCTCCGAGAGGCTTCGTAATTAGCCGATAATGAAAATTACGAGCGAATTAATTAAAATTAAGGACACTCTTACAGAACGATGCGCAATCTCACATCTTTTAGTGGAACTAAACTTACGACGAACTCAATTAAAGTATTGTCTGAGGGCAATGGGGAAAAGCACTTATCTTAAAATGCGCGCTTTGCAGAGTATTAAGTATTAGACTAATAATAACTGCTCGTTAGATAGAAGCCGCTCTAGTTTGTGACCTATTGCGTGTTTTGCTTCTCTTTAATGCCGTGCGTCTTTGCAGTAAGCTTCGGTACAGGATCCGTGGGATTTTGTGGGGATATGCTGGGATTTGAATCCGGTCTCTGTGCTCCCGTAGGTACGGGAAATACCTGCGGCTTCTGAAAGAGGATGCGGAGCAGGAGTTCTCCCTTCTGATGAAGCACTGCAAAGAGTTCCTTTCCCAACAGCAAGCCAAGATCTCATCGCACCTCTGTATCCTCACCACCGCCATCACGGCAGTTTGACTACCATTACCATTACAAAGGGGCTTTAGTACTGTACTGTGAAAGAATGTTACTCGCATTATATCTACACGCATTAACCATCCTCCCTAGTGTCTGCGTCTGTCAGTCACAGAGAGCGGCGCTGCCACTCAGCTAACCCCCAGCCCCTGACCCCGCCCCCACCCTAACCCTGACCCCACCCCCACTGAGCCCTCCCGTAGTAACAGGGTAGTGACGAGGCTGACCTTTGTAGCCGCCGTTGGGTAAGAAGCGGGCGTGGCAGGCGCGGCTACCCTGCGCTATCCCGTCCCGACGGGGCTCCAGACATGCTCCAGCAGAGCTCCTTAACTCCCCCCCCCTCCCCCCCCCCAGGCATCCTGCAGGGCGGCTCCCCGGGCCACGACTGGTTCGCCTCCACGGCCTTCCTGCTGATGTCGGGAGACGGGGAGCGGGCGCTGGCCTTCCTGCTGCGTTTCGCCCGCCTCCTGGCCTCCGCCTTCCTGTGGCCCGCCCGCCTGCATCGCTCGGTGAGTCCGGCCCCCGCCCCGGAGGACGTCGCCGCCGAACACGCTAGCGCGTCCGCTCTCCCGCTAACCTTGCGGTGCGGGCCTCTTTGTCTTGTTCTTCCCCCCTCATCTCTTTCCTTCTCCCTCTCCCTTCTCGTTGCACTTTACAATCAGTGAAGGGGGGGGGGGGGGTTCATCATCAGAAATAAGGAAATGAAAAGCAAGCAGGGCTCTATGCCGGAGATATTTTTGTGCAGCGTTCCGGTAAGTTCCCATAGATTTGTTTAGCACATGCTAATGGCTTTATTCCAGCGCACAACAAACAGCGTGTTTCCTTTGTCCTCCTCGTCCAAACGCTGACTCACAAGCGCTGCCATATAACAAATGCCATCGTTTAAAAGTTGAAATTGCATTACCATTTACTTCTCCGCTTTTTTTTTTTTTTCCAGACCCGCGTAGAGAATTGTTCTTAAAATCTCGTTTTCTTAATGGAAATGTTGAACGTTATGAGATTACGCCGGCGTAGTCATTATCTTTGTCCTCATAAAACTTGGAGACGCTAGCCCCTTCCCTCCAGACTGTACCCTGCAGTTAATGGAGTTCCGGGCTTTCGGCTGCGTGTCCGGGAGACGGAGGGACCTTGAAGAGTTTGCGCAGCTGATTGCGATTCCGCCGTTCTCGGCTTTCCTCGGCGGTGACGCGTGCCAATCAGGACGCGCGCACCGGCGGCGCGCATCGCCGTCGCCGTGCGGGAGAGTTTTGTTCAGACGCCGGCACAAATCCTCGGCAAATCCAACGCAGCGCGGGCGAGGAGAACGACGACTGGTCGTTAAGAGGGAGAAGCGCGTTCGTTAGCGTGCGCAGCCGCCACGCGGGCTGCGTCTGTCCGTTCCGTCGACGCGTTCGGCGCGCCGCGGCCTCTATTTCCTGTGCGTCGTGGTGTGTGACAGACCGTTTAGCGCGGTTTAGCGTGCGTTCAGAGTTCTCACTGCGGCGATGCCGGTAACGGTCCTCCTCCTCCTCTGTGCTCCTCAGGCGCACCTCCCCAGGGAGATCGCCCAGTCCGGGATCCACCCGGTCTACTCCTGCACGGCGCACTACGTGGAGCTCCTGCTGAAGGCCGAGGTGCCGCTCGTCTCCTCCGCCTTCCGGATGTCCGGCTTCACCCCGTCCCAGGTAGCGGAGCTTCCCCTGTCACCACGCTAGAAAACCGCGCATGCGCGTACTGCAGCGTAAATGCTCTGTGTTCTTACTGTTTAAGGCACGGGTGTCCAGTCTTATCCGAAAACGGCCGGTGTGGGTGCAGGTTTTTGTTTTGGCCCAAGACACCTGATTCTGCTTCTCAAGGTCTTGATTGAAGACCATGATTAGTTAAGTAATTGAATCAGGTGTCATAGTGCAGGACGAAAACATAAACCTGCACCCACACCGGCCCTTTTCAGATAAGATTGGACACACCTGGTTTAAAGCTAACAGGAACGTCAGGTGCGTGTGAGTTACATGGACTGTATTGTTAGAGTATTAGCCTACCTTGGCTCACATTGTCCTTGGGGTACTGTAGTGACACATCGTATGGGAATGTTCCGGTGTTTTTACCTTCCGGACAGAAGCGACTGAGATCATATCTGGATGGATAGATTAGGATATTTCATTAGATTCTTTGATAACACTACTTAGTGATGATTATGAAGTGCATCTGACTGAACATCTGTGTAAAAAAGGCACAGTTGCTAACAGATGCTAAGAAACCTATGCAGCCGGAAGCTCCTCCACACCAACTGCCTGCAGTAAAATGGTTGAGGCCTACGGGACTCTCTCCAGCCATGGTGAACGAAGCCAGCCTCTTTGCGGTAGACATCCAGAAAACCACGGCTTAGGACGCACATCGCAAATCCTGCTCAGTATGCAGCATGATGCCATTCTCACCTCCCCGGATTTTCATTCGCGGCAGAACCCGTCAGATTGGTCTCGCGCATATGGACTCGTTTTTCCGAGCGCTTCCTGGCTTTACGATCTTCCTTCCCTTTATGGGCCGACGTGCTGATCCCGCAAATGAAATCAGATCGGCGGGGGTCCATAAAAACCCAGTGAGGATTACGGAGAACACGTGCATGCGAGACAGAAACTAATAAAAAGTCGATCGCAAAAAAATAATATTTGGTTAGCCTCCCTTGAATGAGGATTTTATGTTAAATATTGTCTTTGAAATATTTATGTCCCTGATTTTCTGGACCAGCTTGTGAAAATATTTGTGGGGAAGGAGTTTTACTTTGAATGTTAACATTACCTCAGCACTTTTAAACATGCTTGTAATTCCTTACGGAGCTGTGGTCGGGAAACTGCTTGGGCCCATGCATTTAAAATAAACAATCTGTCGAAATAAAAACACCAAACCCCCAACCGTGCAGTTTTTCAGAGTGTAATTGTCCCCAGTCAGTATGTATATACTGTAGGAAATATAAGGAAATACAGGAAATATAAGTAAGAAATACACTGCTTTCTTCAGGAGTTCTATAACTATTAGCAAACATCAGGTGGTGTCCCATAAGGTTGAGTACTTGGCCCGATTTAGTTTCATTACTCTTGATGTACCCAAACTGATTATTCTTCCAAGTGGAGTGCATTTTCCTTTTCAAGGCTGATGATGCTTACGTTTATGAGAAATAGCATGAATGTTTTTTTTCACAAAGAGAGCAAGAGGACAATTTGAACCTTGAATTTTCACGGCCAAATCTTGGTGTCAAAGTTAGATAAGTATCCTGATTCATTGCCCCATCCGCTTGTCGTTCAAAAAATAATCAATGCCAGTTTTCTGTATACATTTCTGAATGTAAGCATTCAATGCCATCTATATATTCTGTGGGCCATATGTCACTGTAATTCAGTTTGAAGTCCTCAGGCAACCAGAACGCGAAAAGAACAATCTAGAAACCAAGCAACTGGGGCTGTAAAAAAAAATAAATAAATAAAAAAGGTATGTTGAAATGGAGTGTCACCCCCATCAGAGCAGGCAGAGCTTTCTGTGCACCTGAGCACCTTGTCGAAACTCAGCCTTGGCAGATCCTTCGACGTTACCTCAAGAAATGTTCTGGGTAAATTGTCTGGTGTTGGGCAGAGAAAGGTGTGATGAAACCGGCACTGACTGACTCCAGATTCTCGCTGCTCGCATGAATAGGATCAGCTGACAGGCACCGCACTTGCGCTTCTGCAAAGTAATTGAAAAGCACCCCCCCCCCCTTCCCCTCCTGCCCCTCCCACCCTCCCCCCACTCAAAAAAAAGGAAAAGAATTTATATGACTCTCCCATCGTCTGAGACGCTATTATAAGAACGCGCTGTAAGGTCATCCAGTGTCCCGATGCTAAAAGAACGATAGCATATCGGCCGGTTTCGTTACAAGCTCGAACACGGTTTCGCTATTGTATTCTTCGTTTCTCCGAGATGAGAAAAGTTTTTAATCTATTATAAATCAAAAAAGAAAAAAACACAATGACGGTGTGGTTCTGGTCTTTCTGCGGCCGGGCTTGACAGCTAATTACGGGATTAGCACCCAGCTGGTTTATATAGACCGCTCCCCGGCGGACAGATGAAAGCGAACCGCGGGACGGTTTATCTGCGCGCCGCACAATGGCGCCGCCGTTCGCCTTTTTTTTTTCTCCCCTTCCAACTTTTATCTGGATTCGCTCTGAAAATACACACTAATTAAACGGCATTTCAGAGCGATGTTTGATCTTTTATCTTTTATTAGCTCCGCACGCTGATTCTCCCCGGGTCCGCGGTACGGCTCGGTGTTTTATCAGCGGTTATCGTCGGCTGAAGGGCCCGGCTCCTGCCCCGTTCGACCGCCCTGCCGGTTAGCTCGCGGTCCCGCTCACGTGACTTTCACGGGACTGCGTCTGCGCCGGCGGCGAGAAGCGAGCAGGACCCACGGCGACGGAAAGGACAGCGAAGGCCCCTCGTAGATTCCAGAGAGCCCGCTTTTAATTCGCTCTCTCTTACGCCCCTCCTGGTTCCGCCCAGGCGCTGCAGCGCTCAGAGCCCCTCTGGGGCTGGACGTAACGCGCCTGCTTCCTCTCGTCCCCAGATCTGCCTGCAGTGGCTGGGCCAGTGCTTCTGGAACTACCTGGACTGGCCCGAGATCTGTCGCTACGTGGCCACCTGCGTCGTCATGGGACCCGACTACCAGGTGTACGTGTGCATCGCGCTGCTCAAGCACCTGCAGCCGGACGTCCTGCAGCACGCACAGACCCAGGACCTCCAGGTCTTCCTCAAGGTGAGCGACCCCCCCCCCCTTGCCCAATCACAGATGAGCACGATGAAGGTGGCCCCGCCCACAGGCTCAGCCTCAGTTAAACGGATGCAGGTTTTCCCACACACTGTCAACTCCAGTGAGAGTGTTCTCTTCTGCCTCTGTAGTCATCCTCAGTTTAGTTCAGGTAGTTTTGTCAATAGTCCTTAAGATGATATACCTCACATGAACCCAGCACACTCCTCTGCGAATTCTTTTAAGGTAAATTACCCACACTATTTTGAATCTGTGCTTACTCACTTTAACTTTGCCTGTCTGACGGTGTTGCAGTTCAGCTCGTATACTCACACTCAGAAACAATAGACTGTGCCAGAGGAAGTTAGTCACCAGCTTGTGCTCTTAAACTCACCTATCAGGTGCTGTTTTATATACACCCAGAGGAGCACCACAACCTATCAGGTCCTATTTTACACACACCCAGAGGAGCACCATGACCTATCAGGTGCTATTTTACACATGCCCAGAGGAGCAACACGGACATATGTGACAACAACATGAAAGACAGGCAGTTTGAGAGTGCAGCATACAATTGATATTTTAATATGTTATGGAGCGATTAAATATTCCGCCCATACAGAAAAGACAAGATATAGTAATGCAGTAATTTCATTGTCCTCTGTTCATTTGAAAAGTTTGAAAAAGGTCCCTCCCGGTAGATAAGTGCCATACAGGCAGGAATTGGGCAGAGTTCCTGGTAAAAAAAAAATTGGTGCACAGATCCCTCGTACGTGCGTTTCATCTAAATAAAAAACCGAAATGGAAATGTAAAATTGTATTCAGCGTAGTTCTTGAAAGCAGGATGCAGTGGGAGACAAAGTGAGTGGCGTCGGGGATGACTCAGATGCCGCACAAAACAAAACCGAAATAGAGCGTTTTTTTTTTTCTCTTCTTCTTCTTCTTCTTCCCTTCGAAACACAAAAGAAATTGCCTGTGACTACACAATACTTCGGTGGGATTTCGCGCAAATTGACGTGGCGCATTCACGGAGCCGCTCAGACGCGGTCGCTAAGGAGCCTTTCTCCCGCCCGTGACTGACAGCTAGCAGACAGGACGCGTCAGCGCCCCGAGTTTCTCGCCAGTTGCGTTTGAATTTTTATTTCGTCGGAAATTAATTGCGCGCGCGAGCCCTTTTTCAGGGGACGATTTAACCGGAGGGTGTTCCGCAGTCGACGAAACGGGCCATTCAGACAGGGATCTGTTTGAAGCGAATCTAATGGAGAAAGGACGGGATTTTTTCCCCTACGGCGCTCCAGACGGGCCTGCGTGCCGCGAAGATGCGCGGCAAAAAGATTTATATTTTTAAACGTTCCTTCTGCAAATCAGCACGCATAGAAACTTCACACACTTCTGCTCCAGCACGCACAAATGAGTTATTAATTGAATTCCCGGTGACGGCTCCGTCTCTTAATTGCCGCTTTGACGAGTGCGCACTTTAATTATCCGGCGGTTGGAGCGCAGGAATAGCGTTGCGTTTTTAAAACGCGCAGACCCGCTTTCGACGTGGCCTTATTCACATCTCGCGGAATTCGGCTGAATGGAGCCCTTGTGCGTTCCAGAGAGGCGTCTCATTAATAATGCACGTTCTTTCTGTTTCCCAGATGTTAGCATTCTGATTTACCGCCCGTGTTTGTGTAGGTGTGAAAGGTTACACCA